>NW_027500362.1:0-52060 GCF_021521415.1 Bidens hawaiensis
GTTGATTAAATACAGGGTAATTGCAGATTAACAAAGCCGGCGATGAGGACACACGAACAGGGTATATGCAGCCTTCAAAAATCCAATTAACCATAGGGGTTCTGTTGGCGCTGGACTTGGAGGTATGCAGACGTGAGGAATTGATTTATAATCAAGCTTTAGATATATAATTGGTTTTAAGACGGTTCATAATATATCAATTCGTATCCGATTATGATCTTGTTTCTTAATTGTTGATGTCAGTTAGGCCAATTATGGCAAAAGAAATCACAACCATGATTTAATTCCTAATTTAAATCATTATTTGTGGCTCAAGAAATCTAAACGGGTCACGATTATGGTTAAACGGGTATGGGTTAACGGGTTCTTGAATCAGGGTTATAAAGATGATATATAAAACTTACATTTTAGTCCTTGAAGATTATTAATGGAACAATAAAGGGTTAAAGTATATTTTTGGGTGAAAAGTGTATATTTTCCAAAGTTTAGAATGTATATTAAAGAAATAAAATAAACAAATGTAAATGGTATAATAATTTCTCGATAAACACGAAAATTTTTCAGTGTTATAATTTCTCGAACCATAAAACGGGTGGAGGAATAGATATAAATTTGTATGTGAAAAACCCGAGTTGTTACACTTCATCCTTCATATCTAAAGGCCTCATTGTTTTAAATGTTGCTTCCAGTGATATTGCTTTTTAAATTAATTATCTTTTATTTTATTTATATTAAATTATTCATTGTAATTTATACATTAACTTATACCGTGTAATACACGGGTTTATAAATCTAGTTATTTTTATATTTGTTGATAGTGATTGTGAGTGAGGGAAAGAGAAAAAGTAATGAATGATAAACATAAAGAAATATTATTAACTAGAATAGAGCCCGTGTGATACACGGGTGGTTAAAAACAACAAAAAATTTAAATTTAGTAAAATAAATGATAACTTACGTTATAGAATCATATGATATTAATAACGATAAACAAAATTTTACAATTGATAAATCTCTAAAAGCCTCTTTGAATACAACATTGGATGTTAACTTGATTGTTTAATGATTTTCTGGTATTAATTATAAGTGAATTAACAATATATCATTTACAAGTCAAGAAAACCAACACAACAACTACTTAAGTGGAGTTAGTAAGCATCTTTAGTTTAAAACATGAGGTATTGGGTTTAAGACTTGTATCACACAATAATTTATTTTTAAAATTTTACAAGAAAAACCGGGTCATGGGTTATAACATAACTAAACGGGTTCATGCTTCATATTGTCTTTAGAAGAAGAGATTATAAAATAGGAAACTGGTTACATGGCATCTATGTGGCATCCTATGTGGAAGCCCTAGAATGATGTCATGTGAAAAAATTATGTTGCTTTAATATATAGTTAGACTAGATTTTATCCCCCGTATTACGGGGGTTGTTTTACATTATTCGTTTTTAATATTTATATACGTATATATGGATTTTAATTTTATTTATTGTAAAAAAGTTAATAATTAATATACTTGAGTTTTGATAATGAAATGATTTCACAAATAAATTATATGTTATAATCTGGTTTAAAAGCTATCTGGGTTTGGTGATACCCATTACCCGTTTATTTTCTTTATTATAAAATTGTTTCTTAATTATAAATAATATTTTTTTTAAATAAGATAGGATATTAATTTTTAGTATATTCCTATTTTATAGGATTTTCATATCAAATATTTGATGAGATTATTTTTTAATATAATGAGATGTTATAACCCGTTTAAGAGCTATCTGGGTTTGGTGAGACGTTTACCTATGAATTCGGGTCAAATGTGTGAGAAGCCTTCATTTATAAATAAAGCAATATGATGGCTTGAGAGAATGATTGTTTTACATTTTTCGTTTTTTAATATTTATTTTTTTCAATTTTAATTTTCTTTATTGTAAGAAAGTTAATAATATACTTAGGGTTTGATAATTAAAGGGTTTCATAAATAAATGATATGTTATAACCCGTTTAAAAGCTATCTGGATTTGGTGACCCATGACCCGCTTATGTTTTTTTACTATAAAATTGTTTATTAATTACAAATAATATCTTTTTCTTTTTAGATTGGATATTAAATTTTAGTATATCCTTATTTTATAGGATTTTCATATCAAATAATTGGTTAGATTAATTTTGAATTTAATGAGATGTTATAACCCGTTTAAGAGCTATCTGGTTTTGGTAAGACCCATATCCATGAATTTGAGTAAATCAATGAGAGGCATTCATTTAAAAATTAAGAAATCTGGTGGCTTTCATAAAAGGGGGGAGCGACCATATCGCGACAAATAGGATTTTTGAGTTTTCGTTTATATATAATTAGATTAGATTAGATTAATAATGTAAGAGAAATGTAATTATTGTTAGTATAATTATGGAGATTGAAAATAGAAACCAGCGTGGAAGGCCCTAAAACCCGTTACAAATAAATGAATAACAACTACTAGCTATTAATAATATATTTATATGGGCTAGAAGTTAGGTGTATTGGAAAAGCCCAACCATTGTAAGCCCCACTAAAAGACTTGGCCTCAAACGCAGACCAATGAGCTAGACCCAGATCGTTAACAGCCCAAAAAATCAGCCTGACGACCCCTGTGACGTCACTTCACTTTCTTGTGAAACCTCGTCTATATCGAAAATTTGTACTAATGGAGATTAAACACCACGTCTCAATGTCTTTAACACGTATCAAATTTCACTGTTTAATACTGTCTTTTGCATTTAGTTAAAAATCCAGGCAATATCTAACGGTTAGACTCGGTTTGGGTAGGTTGGACATTAGCGCGTGAACCAGTCAACACCACGGAGTGGGATTGGTTTGTGCAACAACGTAAAGGGGTGTGGACGGTAGTCCCACTCAACACCACGAGGACACATGTGCCCTCCCCTTCTATGTTGCTCTCACTCCCGTGCTCTTATGAAGTTTTAAAATTTAATGTGGTTTATTGTGAATGTAAACGTTAAGTAGTCGGACCAAAATGTCTTCACCGAAGGACTGTTCACTTCTCTACCGACTACAACTACAAAATCAAACTCATGTTCTAAATAAAAAAAAAACACTAAAAACTTATTAAAAAATGTTTGACAAATTCCAGTGATATAGTTTTAGGAATCCCTTTGACCTTTTTCTGGTTCGCCACTTAAAACTTCTGTCATATCATATTAAAATAAAAAATTATTAGAGGGCAGATATTATTTAAAAGTTAAAATAAATAAAATTGTAAAAAAGGTTCTCTTTAACTTTTTTCTCTGATATCATTAACTGGCATATACCAACCGAATCTTTCTCACCCATGCTTATTTAATTTTCCATACTACAACTCAAAAGTAGAGGCTAAATTCCCAATATTCCGGTTTGTGTAACACGTCAACACATAAAAACTTGCTAATTCAAACTTTTGTTTTAAACGATCAATGAATAAAAATAAAAACACGGTTATTTAAGGTAACCCGATGGCAATGACCGATCCAATACGCACGTGATGAATAGCTCAAGCCCACCATCTCCTATTCTAAGGAAAACTTGTTGCCTGATCGTTTACTGTGGCAAAACCTGGTTGATATTAGATTCGAACTTGAGACGTTGTTTCTAGGGCAAATCTTCACTTCTCCTCCAACGCCAGTTGAGATAAAGTTCATTGGTAACTTGCTAATTCAAACTGGTTCAACAGAATTACAATAAACAGGTTTAATCAAACCAACTTTACAAGATTATTGTTTGGTTTACCAGTTTTAGGTTTTCTTATTCGATACTTGAGTAACATTAGTTAACTGAACAATTTTAAAAGATGACACCGACAAATAAAAATATTAATAGTGGTAACTTACTGATAAATGTGTGTTTTAATAAGTTATTGAACGAAATGGCATTTGCCCAATGGTGTATAGATGTTTCCTCTCTTTGAAGATCGATGGTTCAAATTTTGCAGTGTACATGTTAGGTGGATTTAAGAGTAGATATTAGTTGTAAAAAAATTAATAACAAATTATTTAAAGAAGGAAGAATGAGTGTGATCAATTAAGTTTGGCTAATTACTAACGCAATTCCTAATCTCATTCAAATCATTAATCATTGCCAATCATTTTTCTTTTATATTAAATCACTAAATCTAATAAATTTGTTTGAGAACAATATGTATTCAAGGATATGCATAATTATAAGGCTATGTGTTATACTCAGGGCATCTCCCACGTAGCAGGTCCTTGCTCCACCATATCAACAGATTTCCATGTTGCATATCTAGCCACCTCTAATTTCTTATTGACTTCACATGGTGAACAACATCTGCTCTATGTGCACCCTCGCAACATCCTCTTCCACTTCGACGCCGATTGCTCCGTTGGCAACCCATCTTGCATCCTGTGATGTCTTTGCCGCTAGTACACCACATGGCCCAAGGAAATCATGTATTTACATGCAATAGTGTATCAAACAAAAAGTTATCTTTACATGAATTTACTAGGGTTCACTTATTCCAAACTCAATTTCAAAAAATCCAATATTCTATCTAGCAACAAGTTTCAATAATCATACTAATATTAGCAATATTAACAGTAGTAGCATTCAAATAATCAAGCATTCTTGTAATTAATAAAAAAAATACTTCCACTAATAATAGCCTATTAATTAATACTAGGCGGGTGCCCGCACGATACAGCGGGAAACATAGACTAAGTAATCACGTAACAAGTTTATGGGTGTTCATTGTTTGATTTGAAACCGTTCAAACCGGCCATTGGTTTGATTTCACGGTTGAATTTTTTCATTAACTTTTGACCGGTCATTTTTAATCTTCAAGTTTCAGTTTCAGTTTTTGACGATGAGAACCCATTACTAACAATTTGGCCAACGGTTTAGTTTAAAAACCATCAAAACCAGACCGCAAACGCCCTTAAACAAAATGTTATATTTTTTAACTTAAAAAAATATATATAACAATATCATACTCAAATTAAAGAGGAAAATATGCTCGTTTTTTTGGTGCAACTTCTTTAAAAAAATATTAACGTACGAAAAAGTTATTGAAACTTAAAAATAATGAGGAAAGTTGGGTTAAAAGTGAAAATAAAAATCACATATTAGTAAAAGATCAAGGATCATTGTTATAACTATTTTTAAAATTCACAAAAGTTAGGCAAAGTGAAGGGGGTAATTTTGTAAATTATTGTTTAGCAACCGTATAACATTTTTATTGGACAAGTTTGTCCTTATCCCAGATGCATGTAAGGTTGTACCATTTGTTACATAGATTGTAAATCTCTTAAAACTAAGGTGTCTTAATTTGTCCTTCTTTTATACATTATATATAGTATAGATAACAAATAATCAACCGGTATGGTAAAATTTAAATAAATTGTTTTAAAAAGTACCAGTTGAATGGATTGGGTGATTCAAATGCCGCTAATAGAGTTGTTTTTCAAATGCCACTAACCTATGAGTTGTTTTCAAATTGTTGTTAATGTATGAGTTGTTTTCAAATGTTGTTAATGTTATTATACTATTAGATGTACACAAATAGTTTTTTGGGTTAAGGCAAATAGGGTTAGTAGTAAGTCGATAGTAAAGCTGGCTTAGCAAAAACATGTTTTTTTTTTTTTTTTTTTGGTAATAACCTATATGTCATTAATGTGTTGTACTCATTGGGTTAAATTTTGACCAAATTTGAAAGTATGTATTATTTCCAATGTCATAAAGCTAAAAAGTAATGATTTTATCGAAACAGAAGGTAAACGAGTAACAACCTATGCCGCTACCCTTTTTAAAAATTTTAATTGTAATTTTACAATGATAGTTGATTGTAATTGTTTTTCAAATGGGCTTGAGATATCCAAGTTAATTATTTTATATTTGTTAATTAGTTTATAACAACTTTATATATTTAATATTTTAATTAATTATTCACCAGGTCTGTGTGGGTATTTCTTTGGAGTAGATGATCCCTCACTTGTGGCCTAGTGGTAGGATGCTTGGGTTCTCCAGTGGAGACTCAAGTTCGAATCTCACTAGTGTCACTTTTGGGTGGATATTGGCAATGAAGGATTTGAGCTAGGCCTTGTGCAAAGGTTGTCAGTTCGAACTCTGAGGCCACTCGGGTTTTCGTCCCACCGTTTGTTACGCCAGAGAGTTCTGTTCTTGTGGCAGTACAACGATTGTCAGGTGAGTCGGCGGTATGGTTTCCCGGGGGAAAGCTCATGCCAAACTCTGAAGCCAACGTGGGTCCGGTTAAGACAACATAGTCTGATTAGAGTGAGGCATCGGGCTCTCCAAATTTGAAGAGTACGATAGCCTAAATATAAGAAATTCACCGTTTTAAAAAAAAATTCTTTGGAGTAGATGTGAAAATTTCATGGGATGCGGACACACCCTTTCCAACCTAGTCGGGTCCACCAATGATGATGTGGAGATTGATGGTTCGCCAAATAAGGGTTTTTACGTGGATTTCAATACTACAATGATTATTCATTTATTTGAAATACATAAATACAAACAAAATAAGCCCATGACCGTATTAGCTCACAACTAAAATTTATGCAAGAAACTCACATAATAATTTGTATAAAATTGAAAAACTAAAGCATGCACATGGAAAGAGTATCTTTCTTCTAACTCACTCACAAGTCACACCATCACCCATCTCTAGGTTATTTTTATTATGTAGCCAAATAAATTGTGTTCCTAAAGGTAGCCCCATGGCCCATACCTCATATATACAATGTACATGACAAATGAAAGGTTTTGCTTTAATCCCATTTGATGTTAGTCTTAAACTCTTATACATTTTTCAAAACACATGGTACAAGCGGTTAGCGCATGCACCGAAGTGCAAATACAAATATACCGACTCGGGAACAACCGAACAACATTTGTATTCTTATGTTATAATTCATTGACACTTTTATTAACATGGTATTTGGTGTTGAAGATTGCAAGTACATATACTATAATATTTGTGCTAATGCCTTATGATTGGTGTGTAGTCATAATTAAATAAACACATAATTAAAATTAAAAGATCTTGCAATAACCATATCAGTTGGGAGGTATGGGGTTCCTTTCCAAGGGCCCCTAAAATCACATAGAAAATGACATCAACTTGTAAACCGTCCATTTATGTATATTGTATAAAGAAGCTATATAGTTTTATATACAATACTAATACTTTCTAAAGTAAGTAGGAGAAGGTGGGATTGTTCTCTTGAGGGTGTTTATCTTGTTCTCAATTTCACTCTCTCCAATATAGAATATTAAGCTTGTAAAACTTTTATATAACTTTATTTTTTTAAATATTAAAATACTGGAATTAAAAGGATAGTTATAACTAAAAATGATAAATGGGCCAGACTAATTAAAATTCGATGAAAAGTTATTTCTCCATATATATATATATATATATACTTTTATCGATAATTTCAGCTTATTAATACTATTTTAAGATAATTACTCGACAAAAGAAAAGAAAAAGAAATACCGATACGTGTTAAAGTATGGAGTACACTCTCATGTATGTGTTTTCATTTTATGCAACAATGAACCTGATGTTTAGGTTAGTGTTCAACGGCCCCTTGCCAAGGATTCCAATGGAATTGCGCCCCCATTGGTTGGTGTTCGAGAACAACATCTAGGCGGGTTTAGGGGTTGCACCACTAGTGGGGTGTCGGCTATTGAAATGTTATTGGATGATGTACCAAATATACTTGATTAACGTAATATACATGAAATTAAACCTGATCATCAATTGCAACTGATTATTAATAGTAATCATAAGCCGTAACCTGTCATCAAGTTAATAGTTCAAAATAAAAAGTTGGCATAAGTGGTAATCAATCATCAAATTGATAGTACAAAGTTGGGTGTGCATGTAGTTTAACTTATTCCGTTCAGAAACACAATGCATCAATGCATACCATGTTTATGATACTTTCGGTTTAAACCTTGTACAAAGCGTTTGACTAAACCTAGTTTAACAAAGTTACACAATTTTTATTATTATTATTATTATTATTATTATTATTATTATTATTATTATTATTATTACTATTATTTTTGGTATTTTTGACCTTTTCATATAACGAAATAAGTATTTTGTAAAGATACAAATCAATGTCAATGATTAGAATGAGTAGTTATTTTGATCAAGAATTATTAGAATGAGTATTAATAAATCCCCAATATATATTGCATCCCACCCACCCATATTTAGTCGTTTAGCCAACATCGTTGACCCCTGTTTACCTAATGAACTACCTTACAAACTTCCTCTAACGAGAATAATATCTTTTCTCATATTCGTAAGCTCTTGTACTTTAAAGATTGAAATTCACAACTTTTAGGTTGGTATATCGCAGGAGCAGTTTCGTAGTGTAACTAAGGATTTAAACGAGCTGATTCGTTCGTGATATACTCGAGATGGGCTCTCTAAAACCTTGTATTGAGCAAGCGTAAACAAACTTGAGCCTGAGTTTCACTAAGCACGCAAACAAATTTATTAGTTATATGTATACAATAACTAGTTTCTTGTATAATAAATATATATATTTACATAATGAACATTATCTTATATATGTATATAATTTATAATAAAAGTAACTAAATAGTATATATATATTTTTTATATGAAAACGATATACTTAAAAATAATTTTACAAGTGCAAAAATAAAATAATTAAATATTTAATAATTGGTAAATAGATAAAGTCGAGCCGAGCTCTGGCTTTTAACATAAAACTCGAAACGAGTTGAGTTTTAAATTTTAAGTTAGGAGAATCTTATACATTCCCCCGACAAATTTCTTTAAAATCTTTTATGGCTACTAGTGTGGCTTTGTAGGTTTTAAGCTTTGAATTTTTTCTCCTTTTATACTACATAATTGTTTTAAGTAAATGTTTGGGATTTCTTATTTTAAACCCGTAACTAATTAACTTACATAAAAAGTTAATAAGTTGAATTTTTTTTTGGGGTAACTAAGGACTTTATATTTTACCTTTTGATATGGTGTTAGTAATAAGTTGATTTTAAGAAGTTAATGGCATGAAATTTTTTGGAATTTCTTTTAATTTATTATTATTGGCAATTATTCATTACGCCCCCAAACCTTCAAAACTCATCTACCTATATTATTAAAGCATGATAATGAATCTACATGTCATTCAATTAGACTTCTACGACGCCAAGTGTTACAAGTTTCTATTTTTAGAATTTCTTCTTCATGAATAATAAAATGAAAAATATGTTGTTGGCTTACCAACTCAATTAGGATGAATTGATGTTAGCCTTTTCTTTTTCTTAATTGTTATAAATTCATAATATTCCATTTTGTTTTATTTTTTAACCACCCGTGTATTACACTGGCTCTATCCTAGTTACATCAATATAAAAGAATATTTTTTTTAATTATTTTATATTAATATGCTAAGCCAAATAATTAAAAAAAACAACTTATTAGCATATTGGTTTTCCTACCACATAAGGTAATCGAAACACTGTTTTGAAACTCATTCAAGAAAGTCATAATTTAATAATTACTTTTAACAAAAAGTCCTTTTAAACTTAAATAAGCCCCAATTCGATACGGGTACCGGTACCCGTACCGGTACCGGTACCCGTACCGGTACCGAATCGGTACCAAGTTTTGAGTTTTCGGTATCGGTACGGTTCGGTACGGTACCGGTATTTCTCGAATTTTTCACGAAATACCGGTACCGAACCAAACATTTCGGTACCAGTACCAACTATTTCCGAATTTCGGGATCAGGATTTTTGGGATCGGTACAGGTACTATCCCGAGCTCATCCCTACCCCAAACACACTATGTATTCTAAATGCCGTCAACATGACGGTCACTTTTAAGAACAAGGTTCTTTAAACTTTAAAACACTAACAAAAACATATTGCAATTTCCGCTTTTCAGTTAGTCCTCCAAAAGGGCTTAAAGGTGTTCTTAATTACTTAAACATGCGAATTGATTTTCTGAATTATTTTTTTTACCGTCAAACTCAAAAACCACTAAACCTACTCGTAAATCTACATAAATTAGCCATAATGAAAAAAACTAAACAAAAACAAAATGTGAGAGCAGGTTAAAGCGGGTGGAAAAGACGGTTGAATTTTTGTCGTTACCTTTTCTTAATTCAATTGAATACACGATTCACATGGGAGGAGAACAATAGAAATGAAACCTTCTTCTCTACAAAGTAATATATTGCTAATATTTATATGTCTCCGCCGTTCAAGAAAGAAGAAAAACTAATATATTTATAAGTATTTACCATATAGATACATAAATAAGTTACTCAAAGTGTGATTAACAGTTATACTAAAACTAATAAAAATACTAGAAAACAGCATTTTTGTATAAAAAAACAAGTAGTATGCTTAAAAAACCAAAAAAAAGTAGTCCAAATTTATTTAAAACAAAAAGAAATTTTCTGAAACTAAATAAATAGTATAAAACAAGTTGTATATATAAAACAAGTATATATAAAACAAAAAAATAAATACTATAGAACAAGTAGTATATATAAAACAAAACAAAAAAAAATAGTATAAAACAAGTAGTGTATAAACGTTGAAACTTATTTAAGCTAAAAGAAATTTATTGAAACTAAATAAATAATCAACACTCAACAATTTTGTTTATATATGTAACAAAGGAGTATCCCGGACTTACATCGCGGTGTTCACATTGATTTTCAAATCTCTTCAAGTAGGATTCAAACCTACGACCAATCGGTTAACAACCGACCGCTCTACCACTAAGCTACTGAGAAACAATAGGAGATTCGATCTCATAGAGTTCCATTACCCTTAAGCCATAACTAACTTCCATTTAACTATATATAAATTGTTATCACATCGTCTTAGTTTTTACTTAATTTTTTTAATCGGTAATTTTTTTGTATTTAGGCTACCGCACTATCTAAATTTGAAGAGCCCCGATGCCCCACTCTGGCCAAACTATATTGTCCGGGCTCACGCTGGCTTCAGAGTATGGCTTGGGCGTTATCTCGGGAAACCATACCGCCGGCTGTCATTTGACAATCATTGTGCCACCACAAGAGCAGAACTCTCTGGGTAACACACGGTGGGACGAAAACCCGGGTGGGCTCGGAATCTGAGCTAACAACATTGTATAAGGCATAGCTCAAATCCTCACTGTCAATATTCACCCAAAGTGATACAAGTTGAAATCAAACTTGGATCTTCACTGGAGAACCCAAGCCTTCCTACCACTAGGTCACAATTAGAGGATCGAACTTACTTTTACTTAATTAACAATTCATATTTCTACTTAATTTTATTAGAATTTTTATTTATATATAGTATGTTCTAATAAAACTTTAAATAGAAGTATACAAGTAAACACTGCATAATATTTTTGGTCAAACATTTGAAATGTCTCAGATTAGTTTTTCACTGTTATTTCTATTATATATTTAACATTTTATTTGTGTATGTGTGTGTAAGCGAACCCTAGCTTTTAATGATGATAATAATTATATTTTTTTTATTAAATTGTTAAAAAAAATCCACAACTTGTTTTGTGGGCTTAAGTTGTGTTTAAAATAAACAGACTAATCTAATAAAGCCCATAAAAGGTCAAAAATATAGAGCAAAAGGCCCAGTAACTAAACTATAGTGAATTTAAGTGCATAAATGGATCAAGTTGACAACTGTTGGCCCATCTTTCATATTCTTCCATTTTAAATCATATTAAAGTCAACAAATTTTTTTATCACCGCGTTGTTGGGGCAGTCGAATAACAACGGTAGTCGATTAACAACAACGATAAAAGATCTTATATAGGTCGATTAACAACAACAATAAAAGATCTTATATATAGTAAACCGACTCGAAGTCAACACGGTTTCGTAGAATATAACAGAGTTATTACTTGAGATCTTTACTATGCTATAGTTTCTTTACTGGATCATCTACAACAAAAAAACACAACAATAAGACGCGTAATTCAGTAAATAAACATCACAAAAACACATAACTTTGGCCATTTCATTTATTAATTTCAATTTTTTAAATTTGTTACACACAAACAAACAACTGATTACGTTATTACAGCATCAACAAACAACAAAAACACGCAAGTTTTTAAAAAACTCAATTATTAATTATCGTATACCCTAGCAACCGAATCGAATGGTATTCGGTGGTGTAATTTAAGAACCATACCTAGTATTTGTGCCGGAAGAACAGAGGCCAAATGCTCAACGGAGCCGGCGACGGTGACGAAACGCAATCACCACTGAGGTTCAAAATTTAAACTCTGACGACGACACAGCCGATTTAGGATGAAGTACACACCATCGTCGTTTGGTGCCACCAAGGGTTCCTAATTGGAACACGAGAACGTGATAAAAGACGATAATCGAAACCCGACAACACCATCGCTGTCCGACGCCACCAACGATGAAGTAGAGAGACAGAGTGTTCGCCTCCTTGTTACCAGAGAAACAAAACAAATTAAGCGGCGAGGAGAGAGAGAACACTATATTGGAATTACATGAGTAATAAGATAACATGTGTACGGTGGAGAACTAACATTTTCATGAATAATGTAAAATGCGAGTGAAGTAAATGTTATATATATATATATAGGAGAAGGTTAACGTACAAATGAAATTAACGTGCTAATTACATAATTACTCTACTTGTATATATAATTACTCTACTTGATTCTCACAATTAGCACGTTAGTTTTATTTGTATTTTTGATCCAAACCCTATATATATAATGAGCTTTTGAATGTATAAAATATAATGGGTCAAATGAGAAGGACAAATTTCGAAGAATTTATGAACAAACAAGCTTTCCTTAAACTTCTATTTCACTGGGCTGTACAATAGCGGGGTAGGAGCAAGGAGCCGCTGGACCGGCAGAAATATCAGCCCGCCTCACTCGATACCACCGCAAGCCATACCCGCTTGAGTCGTGTTCAACTCTTTCCTGTTGCCAAACGGTATATAGCAGTTTCTAAAAAATAGTAGTTAGTTATTTAAAAATCAATCCCAATAAATACTAACAAAAATCATTATTAATTTTTGTTTACACTAAAGGGATGTTTGGGATTGCTTATTTTACCCTCCTTATAACTTATAACTTTTCTAAAAAGTCATAAGATGTTTGGCAAAGTTGAAAGTTGTGAGGAGAATAAGTCATAAGTTACACTTTTGTAACTTATGACTTATGCCAATAAATTATGACGAGGTTAAAATAAGGAATCCCACACTCCCTAATACTCAATTGTTATCTTTTCTCTCGATATTCTTTTGTAGCATTTTAAGTGGATCTGACTCTCGGAAAAAGAAAAAAGAAAAAAAACCGGTTTGAGCAGACAAAAAAAAAAGCGCAAAAATGTAGTCTCTATCTCGCACAATCAACCACAATCCAATTCAAACATTTGAAGAGTCATCATCAACGATAGGAAACAAACTAACATCATCAACAACTAAGCGACAAAATTTGGTAAATACTGTTATTGATCTGGCATGTTTCATCAAAGAACATGTCGATGACCAAAAACACATTAAAGTGGAGATATTGCACATGAAACAAAATTTAGAGCAATGTAAAATCCTAAAAAGATAAGCAACGGTGTTCATATTGTAAGAACAATATGAAGTGTTGCAAAAACAACAAAAGGAGAAAAGCTATGAATTTCTTAGAACAAAACAAAAGGAAGGCATATTAATGAGAAATTATGGTTAAAAGTCAACATGGAGGGTGTGCATATGCATATTCAACCATTTGGTCGATATAATGTTATGTAGATAAGCTGCGGTGTGTAAGGCCCACACCCGAAAGGAAGGCGGCAAGTGGGCATGTATCAAAAGAGCACGAATGGAGTCATTTAACCGGTGGATCACTTGTTTGGCTTTGCCATGTTGAAGGAAACTTGGGGGCAAGAGAAACGAAAAAGAAGCCCGTTGGTGTTTGCAAATTGTTTAAAATCATGGTTGTCAGATTCACCCTGTAGAGATAAGTTGTGGAATTTGATGAAGGTAACGAAATTTTCAGATTTGAATATTAAGTGATATACCAAACGTATCGACTAAAGATGTACATGTGCCAACTTATCTGAAATTGCCAACAAAATATCACCCATAAAAGACGATGAAACTGGATTTTGTACATTACTCAGCCCAACCGTGATGTGTACAAACGCCCTCATGTCGACATACCAAGATTGATTGGTAAAGCGTTTACTATAAACCAGTAAATTGTCAAAACTTACCAGTTCAATCCAAAACCGAGCAAACAGACCAACTAGCTTTGATAGACGGTTTAAACGATTTATACACACCGGTTATAAATAGAGATGAAAATACTACATTTTTCATATAACTACTAGTTTACTACAATACCATATTACATGGTTGATTTTCAACATTCTTTTCTTCAAAGAAGCAGGTACACCCATTAAAGACAGTATGTAAACAAAGACCAAAAACATTCATAGTAACTAATTAAATTACTGCAAGATTTTACCCCTTTACCTAGCAAGTAGCATCCACATGTGGTCCACACATGAACATGTCAAACTTCTTCACCCGGTCCCACCAGCCATACCCCTTCTTCCCGCCGTCGCCGCCACGTGGCAGATACGACTTCTTCTTCTTACTCTTCTCCTTCATCACCTGAGCTAAACTTGTGCATGTGCTGCTGTTACTTGTGCTACTCATTGACCACCCGGTTTCATCCTCACCGCTCCAACTCAAACTATCACTACTCCCACCACCATTGTTTTTCACCAACAGCCTCTTTATGTTTATACTTATATTGTTATTCTTCTTACCTTCATTCTCACCAACTTCCACTTGTTGCTTCATTAACCTTTCGTAATACTCTTTGTTTCGCTTCTCCAACTCGTGTATCTGCCCTTGAAGATCGTCGATTTTACGACTTAGGACAAGCACGCGCTGGTCTTCACTTCTTTCGAGTAACACGCAGCGTGCCAGCTCACCCGCTTTACGTTTCATGAACAATGACTCGGATGCCAGCCTGGAGTTTTCGTTGGTTAAAACCACACGTTCGGATTCCAACACTTCGAGCAAACTTTGTTGTAACTCGATCTTCTTCTTTGACTCTTCCTGGACCATATCCAATGCTTTTAGCTCCTCGACTGCAATCTCGTACTCCACGAATTTCATAATGAGTTCGGATATTATTATCTCTGAGGAGTCCGGTTTTTGAGATGGGGAAGAAAATGAGGTTTCGGCATTGTCTGAATAAGTAGGGTTATTGTAGCATATTTTTTCTTGTGTTTGTTTTTGTTGTTCGGGTTCTTGAGATTGTTGTTTGGAGAGTGTTCGAGTGTAGCGGTCAGCTAAATAAAGGTAACGATTGTATAGGTCTTGGATTAAAGCCAAGAGTTCAGGGCGTTTACGGTAGTAAAAGTCTGCACGTTCCCCGAATGTGTCGGGTTTGTCTTCTCCGTTGATTGCTTGTATTTTATCCTCCATGTCTGCATTACAAAAATGTTAAATACTTTAATTTCTCGAACAAAACCCAAATTACATTTCAGATCCGTTATCGGGCATATTTTCAATCAGTCGAACAAAACCCAGTTAACGCAAACTGAAGTACCCGAAACCCACTTAACATACTTATTCAACACCCTTCCTTTGAACTCATGTAAGCCTTTGCAGCTTACCAAAGCTTCAGTTTCACTTGTTTCGAGTTCTCTGAGTCTATCTTTACATCAAAGGCTCGAACTTCGCATGCGAGAATATTTGAAAGCTTGAGTGTGGCTCGTATATTATTTTTCCACTATTCAAATGTTTTATTTGTATACATACATACATATATATATATAGGGAGAGGATCGAGAGAGAACTTCTTCTTAAAGAGAGAACTAAAGAACTAATAAAGAAATAATTTTAATTTAATTAAAAAAAATATTTTTAAATTTCCGTTTTTGCCATTATTATTATATTATGTTACCATTTACTCAAAAAATATAAAATAAATAAATAAATAAATAAAAAAACTCGTTGTAGTGCACATATGCAATACATCGACTTTTTTTTATTGCATATGTGCACTAATGTGTATTTTGATATGTGCAATAATGTTGAATAGCATATATGCATTTTTTGTATTGTATTAGTGCAATAGTGTTATATTATATACAAAAATACCAAAAAAACAATATAGTGCATATGTGCATTAGTGTTGTATTACGTATATGCGATAGTTTGTTTCGAGTACAATTATTAGTGTTTGTATTTACATATAGTCAATAGTGTGTATTGTATAATGCAATTGTGTTGTATATGCAATACACATTAGTGCACATATGCACCACATTGCCGGTTTTTTTTAGGAACAATATCATCTTATTAGGAGGAAAGAAAAAAAAATCACAAAATATTTTTTTTAAAAAAGTTAAAAATAGTTTTATTAGTTTTTATTAGTTTCTCTTTAAGATGAGTTCTCTCTAGATCCAACCCCTGTATATATATATATATAGGCTAAGTATAAAATGAAAACCCACTTGAGTTGTGAAAACTCTAGAAACCTATTCTCAACCACATGTTTTTAATTAATGTTTAAATCTTGTGGTCCACAATTAAAGTGAATAAAAAATGTAAATATAAATATAATTTTTCTCTCTCCTAAAAACATATATAAAAATTATTAAAAACATATTAAAAAATAGCAAAGCATTTTTTTTGATATTTCGATGTTTTGTATTAAATGTTACAACATATATTACATGTAACAAAAAAAAGTGATGTTACATAGGGTTTTTACGGATTTTCACAACTCAAATACGTTTTCATTTTAACCTTACCCTATATTTATATATATATATATATATATAACATATTTCATAATTATGTATATGTATATATCCATGTATAATTATTTTAGAAGGTAACATATTTAATATATTAAATGAAAACTATTATATTTATATAAATAACTGGCTCGTCCAGCCAAGCTTAAAATATTAAGCTTGAGCTCGGTCTTGTGTATTAACTTAGCGAAATCTCTTAATAACAGTTTAATTCTTGTAATGCTTGATAAATTTACTGTTTCAATTGCGATAGTGTTTGAGCTTTATATTTGTAATGATTTTAAAGGAAAAGAGAGACACAAAACCTAATTAACTAACTAGGCAGACATGAATTGACTAATAACAAACTTTTAAACTAAAGTCCAATAATCACATATTTGATACCCATGTTACATGTTTTCAGTGGTATGTTTTCTTGTTGATCCATAACTTCACAAAAGTAAACACTTTTCTATTTCATGAACAAGCTACTATGAGAGTATATTACCGTTTTAAAGTAAAACCAAAGGGAAAAGTATACTACATTCAATTATAAAGCACATTTCAAAATTTGAAAATAAATGACTTTTCAAAAATCAGCAGACAAGAATATTTATGAGAGTCGGATCATTGACAGCTCCGTTTGGATTCATATATGGAGTTGTACCTCTTTTGGAATCGATATAAAAATTCAAAAGTACGATAGTGACTACACGTATAAAAACAAGTCCCTATATAATTCAAACACCAAATCCATACCCAAAAGATTCTCACTACGGATAAAAGTAATGTTGTAAAAATAGATTAACAAGGCCGACTACTCGCTATAAGGTACGTCGCCGAGACGAGTTTCGTTAACCTTACCTAGTTACTAAGAATCGATCAAAGGTGGTCAACCCCAGCCAGAATCGCATCTAGTCGGTAAACTTGAGCCGATTTTGACTTAAAAAATAATTAATAAAACATTATACGTGTTTTCTATAATATTAAATAACAAATAACATTTTTTTTAATTAATGATTATCAATTTTTAGAATAATTTATTATTTAAAAATGTATTTCTTCTATTAATACTGATATTCACCTGTTTTGTTATAAATATTAGTAAACTTACCATGTCAAAGTACTTTTCAAGTACACCCAACTCTCCTATCAGACGCCTAGAATGCTCCAAGCGAATTTTGCAACTTGGCTAAAAGTGTTGAAATTATTAAAAAAATAAAGACAGTAAGACTATGCACTATGGGGCGCGGAAGAGGGGAGGGGCGGGGCGCGGAAGAGGGGATCACCGCCGGGGGGCGCCTTCAAGGTGGGCACGGAAGGGGGATCGGTCGTCTGGACGACGGGCGCGGAAGGGAGGGTGGTGGACCCTCTCTTTCTTCATCTCTCACATATATATATATATATATATATATATATATATATATATATATATATATTGAGGACGCCCAAAAAGCATTAACCATAGCGGGGCGGGCTTTGATGCCCGTCACCATAGCATACAGATGGATAAAAGGGGTAAAAAGTAATTTAATAGGATTGCAGAGTTGCAGTGACGGTATCCTATTATAGCCCTGAAGGGTAGGTAATTTAGAAGGTAATATTGTTAGACAAGACATAAAGACATAATAAGAAGACGTTTCCGTATTGAATACCATCATTTCCATCTGGGCGATCCCAGCCGTTGATCATCACGTGAGACACACATTTGTATTTCAAATTATTGCACAATGCTTTTTAAATAGAAAATTCCTTATCATGTATGTATTTATGACAATGTCTTATCAGTACCTAATATCATACCTAATATTAATAAAATTGCAATTTTGGATTGGCCAAACATCTAGCCTTAGTATTAATAAACTTTATTTGTTTTTCGGAAAAAAAACAAAAACAAATGAGCTTAATTTTAACAACTTAGTGTATTTAAAGGTGTCAAAAAACATGACACAAATTCCCCTGCTAATTTTAGAATTTAAATTCTTTAAAATCAACTAAAATAATGGCTAAAATACATTTTAAAATAATAACTATCATTTTGGTTAAACGTTTGTCTTAGTTTAGCAGATTCCAAAAGCTAACATTTATAAATTAGTATGTTTTTATTTCAGTAAAACTACAATAACTGTATATAAGTCTAAGGGGGTGTTTGGGATTCTTGATTTTTGCCTTCTTATTACTTATAACTTATTAAAAAGTTAAAAAAGAGTTTAGGATTGCTTAATATGTGAAAGGACAAATTTCATAGGTTACAATTGTAACTTATGACTTTTCCATAAGGAGGTAAACATAAAGAATCCCAAACACCCGTTAAGTAGTTAAGAACCTTTAAAAAAAATCCTCCAACCAATTTTAGAAATTAAAAATCTTTATATTTAAATAAAATACAAGTTGTTAAAGATTAAAATAATAATAACTTGTCATCTACTAGAATTGGTTAAAAAAAGGCATAGACATTTTCAAATAAATTATTTTTATTTAATATTTTCAAATAAGTAAATTAATGGTAAATAAATAAAATACCTAGTTTGATTAGAAAATAGAATTTTTGTTTTTGACAAGTTTTTTTAACAGCCTATAAATATAGAATCGTCTAGTTACTCTCCATATAAGATGACCCAATGACAAAGAGCAAGATCCTCTAAGTTATCTTCAATTGCGAATAAAACTAATCTGTCTTAAAGCCCATTAATGGTAATATATTATATTTATTTATTAATATATTTTCTTTTAAAATGACGAGTTTTTAACATATCATAATTAGTTAGATGATTTTTATTTATTAAAGTAATATTATGTTTATACTTCTATAATATACTTACCAAAAAGACAAAGATAAATAATTTATTTAGTTTCGGAACAAATACATTACTTAATTAATTAATTTAATAATTACTTAATCAGTACTAACAACATGTGACCCAAATCTCCATTATCATTCACACTTTTTAACTTTACAAATCAATTCCCAATAAAAACTTTAAAAGAGATGCTTATTAAAAAAAAAAAAAAAAAGAATCCATACCAGAAATCGAGAGTAGAAGCCATGAAGGCTTACTGAAGAACCTGCTTTTGCTCCGCCATGACAATTCCGCCGCCGATGACGGAGATGATACTCCGTCTCCTGAGCCGGTTACAGTCAACATCACATCAGCCGGCCCTATAACCTGGAACCTGTCTCAAACAACGGCTCCAAAATATTAATATATCATTGTACGAATGTATAATAATTAATAATAATAATAATGGAATAGAATTATAGTTTTAAGCTATAATAATAATAATAATAATAATAATAATAATAATAATAATAATAATAATAATAATAATAATAATAATAATAATAATAAAATAATTGTGAATTGGAGTTATCTTGAGGTACAACGATTACTGCACAGTGAACATACTGTTTAAGCACTCAACAGCAATGCATATGGATCTGAAAAGAAGTATGGCAGAAGGAGAAGAAGAATTAGTAGAATAACAACGACAAATAAACGGTATTGTGTGTGCTCAATAACCAGACGCAGATCTCGAAGCCTAAACAACAGATTAATCCAAATCACACTGTTTCTATAATCATAAACTTAAGCACTCGTCTAACTAACCCTAGAATTTACGAATTTCGTGTTAACGAACGCAATTGTTCGTAAATAATCAAAATCGCATACAAATTATCCAGCTTCGGAGTCGGAAATTGAACGGAATTCCGGTTCGGCGTAGCGTAAAACGTGCTGTTAATAGGCTATTTTTCGTAGCTAATAAGTTAGGTCAAATAACAATTGTTCGTAAATAATCAAATATCGCGGACACATTATCAAGAACGTGCTTAAAATTTCCAAGGGAAATGGTACCTGAACAGAGAGTAACGGAAGCCTGACGGAGAAGTAAACGGAGGACTGTGGTTCGTCGGTGGTGAAGGGAGTGAGTGTACATGGGTGGGTTTGTGTTGTGGTTTTATGAGTTTGAAAAGTCGTTGAATGGGATGGAGATAATAAGAGAGTTGGGTGAAAGTGCTGCCAAAATCCCGCAACCAAACACTCGCTTTGATTTTCAAATGTGGGGTTCTGCCACGTATTATATGATTATATATGTCTTTTCTTTTTAGGTTTAAGTCTATTCAAATTATTATTAGAGTTAATTGCCCGTTTGCCCCCTGTGGTTTGTCAAACTAGCACGTTTGCCCCCAGTGGTTCCGAAATAGCACCATTGCCCCCTGAGGTTGTTTTTTTAGTACCCGGGTGCCCCCAAACATGAACGTCCGTTAGTTTTCACCGTTTGGTGTCAGAAAGTTTAGGGTATTTTCGTCTTTTCACCGTTTATTATTATTATTATTATTATTATTATTATCCCTGCAACACTCTCCAGTGAACCAAACCCCCAAATGGTAACCTGCTGCATCATCAATTCAAACCACCAGCCATGGAACTCAATTCACCAAACCCTAATCCACATCCCAAATTGCAAAACCCAATTCGATATCAACCAAATCCACACTCGATTACTCACTACTGGCTTCATCAAAAGCCCTTCTTTAACCACCAAATTGATCCTCAATTTCGCCAATTCTCCACACAACCCGTTAATCCAATTCGCCCGATACGTATTCTTCGCCCATTTCGTTCCAAGAAAGCTATATACACAGGACCCATTTGTGTGGAATGCAGTAATCAAGAGCTTTTCACATGGGAATGACCCGAAACAAGCTGTGGTTGTTTTGGGTTTGATGCTCGAAAACCGTTGTTGTGTCGATAAGTTTACGGTTTCCTTGGTGTTGAAGGCGTGTTCGCGGTTGGGGTTGGTTAAAGAAGGGATGCAGGTTCATGGGTTGTTCAAAAAGACTGGAATTGGGAGTGATTTGTATTTACAGAATTGCTTGATTTGTTTATATGTGAAATGCGGGTGCGTTGAGCTTGCGCGCCAAGTGTTTGATAAAATGCCTGAGCGGGATTCGGTTAGTTTTAAACTCCTTACACACCTCCGCCAACTTCTCCCTCGCCTCCGCCATCATCTCCACCTCCACCGCACTCGGCTTCCTTCCGCCTCTCATCTTCCCAAGCGTCGCCAACACCAACACTATCTCCGCCACTCTCTTCACCTCACTCGTCATTTTCACATCCTCATTACCAGTTTTCACCTTCTTATTACTCAAATTTGGGTTTTGCAATTTGGGATGTGGATTAGGGTTTGGTTCACTGGAGAGTGTTGCAGGGATAATAATAATAATAATAATAATAATAATAATAAACGGTGAAAAGACGAAAATACCCTAAACTTTCTGACACCAAACGGTGAAAACTAACGGACGTTCATGTTTGGGGGCACCCGGGTACTAAAAAAACAACCTCAGGGGGCAATGGTGCTATTTCGGAACCACTGGGGGCAAACGTGCTAGTTTGACAAACCACAGGGGGCAAACGGGCAATTAACTCTTATTATTATATATAACAAATAAAAAGTTTGGTGACGCAGATGTCATATCGGATCACTTGGTAGTATCGAACTGATTTGCAAAGTTTGTTTTTGTTTCTTTAGTTCATTTATCGTAAAGAATGTAATGAAAACTGAGTAAGCGTTAATTTTTTTTTGTTTTTGTTTTAGTTCCGGAAGCGACAACGATCGGCTTTTACCAACGCTCGCGTTTTATCGACTGACATCGCCCTATTGGTCTACCTCAACGTTTAACTTTTTTGTTTTTTATTTGGTTTTAATTCCAGTACAATAACACACATTACCGAAACTGACCGAATTCATGTCGACTTACTAGCTCAATGGTTGGGGCTGACAGCACTTGGATTTTACCACCGTCCGAGTGTTACTAACCTGCCTGACGCATCGTGCCTAGTTTTGAATTAAAGGGAAAGAAAAGTATCAAAACTTAAAAACATGAAAAAGGAAAAAAGGTTCCGGTTATTCAAACATCCATGGACACTTATAATCATACAAGATTTCAAAATGTATTAGTTTTTCTTAGATTTTGGTCAGCTGCCAAGAAACATGGTATGGTTGGATTCGAAATTCCATATGATAGTGTGGCACCTATACGATCATATGACTCATTTTTTAATATTTTTTTAAACAACCAGCAATTATTCGGCGTTGAAGATGCGTGTGTTAACTACCAGCCTAAGATGGCTTACATCTTATATATATGTCGCGTAGATTCCTTTCTTATTTAGAGTTAGCGTGTTTTATGTAAACTTTTATTATTGTGTTGATATTATTGCTTGTTGTATTATTGCTTAGTTGTTAACATCCTATATTTAGTACAAACAAACATCCGAAAATAAGATATAAAGAAACAAAAGTGAAGAAACGTGGATCTACTCACTGGTAGCAGATCTACTTTCCTCGGGTTTTGATTGTACTATTTCATCGATGGTTCTTCTGGATCTGTGTTCTTCCACCTACAAAATGAACAACGCCGTTAACTTACCCCTCAGAAAGGGACAGAGGGGTCCTCTTTGGGGTAACCCTCCGGCGTGAGAATAAGTATGTGTAGGAGAAGATAATAATGTGAGAGTCAGGGAATCTGGAGAGTATTGCTTAATAGCTGAATACTGTATGATTGTGTGACTGTGTGTTTGTATGTAACTGACTGTGAGTGAATGTAATTCAATATGATTGAATGTGATATCACTGCCTGTAACTGTCAATGATTGAGTATGAATGTCCTCATCAAAGTGGAGTTGATGCTGTATTTATAGTGCTAGGGTTTCCACTGATTGGGCTCAGCCTCGTTGGCCTCCTCCAATCGCACTGCGCCACGTGTCCTCTGGGACACCTGGCGCTTTCTCATTGGTTGTAATCACGTGGTAGCACATGTGTCATGCTGAGTTGTCGACCTTTCATTTGGCAGCTGTCAACATCAGCATATTCTTACTCCTTAAAAAGATACCTTATGGAAGGTTGTCTGACGTGCACAATCAAGGTTGCCCTAATCCTGATAAGGACGAGGTCGATTATGTGCATGTGTGATATGCGCCAATCCTGAGGATGCGCGAGGTCTTCTCTTTATTCTCACGCGCAGATGTTTCATGCGCAGATGTGATATGCACGAGCATGTGATATGCGCCGCGCGCTGATGCGCCGCGCGCATATGTGATGCGCGAGCATATGTGTGCCTGGGCATATGATGCCTGAGCATATGATGCCTGAGCATGTTTTGTATGCGCCATGCGCATATGTTTTGGCTTTGTGCCTTTATAATGTCTTTATCTTGTGGGTTGACCCGCCTTGCTCGGTGTTGAGGCGGGTACATACCTCTTCAAGCCCCCCCAGTCTAATGTGTGTCTTATCTCGCGCTAGCGCGGTAAGATAGATATTAGACTTACTGATTTGGTCTTTTTAATGGGGTTTTGTCGTTTTCTTGGTTGTTTCCATCGTTGCGCGAAGTTCTATCCATTTGGTTGAAACGAAGGGTCCAAACACGTGGTTGGTTGGTGGTGACGTGCGCCGGAAACGTGTCAGACGTTTCGTGTGCTCGAGGTGCTACAGTTGCCTTTCATGTCCCCTTGCACAGCTGTCTGGAACACGTGTCGCGCTCGCATTGGTTTGCACCTGCGAGTGGGGGCGCGTCTCTGCTCCGTGGCAGTTCCGTTACGTTTTTATGTCCCCTCAACAGTGTTAGGGACACGTGCCGCGCCCTCGTTGGCTTACACCTGCGAGTGGGGGCGCGTGAAATCCGATCAGTTGCCACTTTCCTCTCTCCTGGGCCTATAAAAGCAGACCCTTAGGAAAAATTTTTATCTTCATCTTCATTGTTGTGTACTCCAAAGCTTCTATCTTTCCGATTTCTGGTTATTGCTTCCAAATACCCTGTTATCTGTTGCTGTTGTTATTTTATGTCTGATAGCTCAGACTCCTCTAACCCCTCAATCACCTCTGTTGCCTCTCGAAGACGCCGTGTGAAATCTGTGGTGATGTCGACATTGAAGCAAAAGGGCAAGGGGAAGAGGGTTGTTGAGACCACATCGGAGGAAGTAGGGAGGACCAAGGCCACGAAAAGGTGGAATGAAATCCCCTGCAAACTGAGGCAGGCCGATCTCGACAGCCTCATCTCGTCACAGGGTTTTCTCCCTGTGTTTGGCTGCATGTTGCCTGTGGCCGGGCAAACGGCGGCGGACCCGCCTCCCGGCTATATTTCACTGTACACCCATTTTTTCACCCACTGCAACCTTCGTCTTCCGATGACAAGGTTTGTAGGCGCGGTGTTACGTTTTTTCGGGATACATATATCCCAAGTCCATCCGTTTGGACTTGTGCGCATGACTCATTTCGAGTTCATGTGCAAATCACAGCGCGAGGAGCCCACCCCTCGTCGCTTTCAATTTTTTTACAAGCCCAAGATCCAAGATTCTTGGATCTCCTTTATTCCTCGCAGTCAGAAGGTTAAGTGCAGCACCGTGTCATTCAAGAGCCTTCATGACTGGTCTGAGAGGTTCTTCTACATCAGGGCTGGTGTAATCCCCATCCGCATGACGATGCGCGCGATCGATTCTGCGCCCGCGGATGCGGATGTTATTAAGAACCCAACCGGCGCCTGGGTTAAGAAACTGACCGCCGAACCATCTCCCGCCAAGAAAATTCGCGAGGAGGCGCTGGTGGGGGTCGGCATGAGTAAGCTGTGGGCCGACAGCGCGGCGGAGCCTGTCATCCAAGTGGACGGCTTGCGTAAGTTATCGCATTGCTTTATTTCCGCGCTAATAAAATTTGCCTTTGCTGATATTATTTGTCTTGTTTTTTCGCAGTAACCAAGGAGTTTTTCCACGCCGCCTACGACGATCAAGTGGAGGGTGGCTCCGTCCCGCTGGGCGCAGGGGATGTGGGCTTCCCAGATCGCTTCGATGACATGTTCATCCCTGTGGATCTGGAATTTGACTTTGATAGCGACGCGCCTGGTAAGCCTTCGCACTTATGCTTATTCCTTTAGAATACCAAAGTTTGTTAACAGTTCTGTTGCTTGTATTTGCAGATGCGCTCGAAAACTACGAGCTGGAGCTCGCGGAAGAGGAGGAGGAGGAAGAGGAGGCGCCCGTATTAAAGCGCAAAGCTAAGGGGAAATCTGGCGCAGGGGGCAGTAAGAGACAGAAGAAAGATGACACCCCTGTCGCTCATCCCCATGCTCAAACGAAGGGACCTGAGGAAACCCAGGTGTTTACCACCAAGGTTTCTTTAGCTTCCCTGCCTGTGAAAGTGGACAGACCTCCTGTCCACTTGAGGTATGGTGGCGTGACCTCCTCCCTTCGCGCGGCTGAAGAGAGAAGCAGTGTCGCGCCTGCGAAAGGTATACTTTGCTTACCCATAATGGTTCAATGAGGGCGATTGTGATTGAATTATTATTAAATCTTTTCACATTTGAATGTTTGCAGGACCGGCGACGGTAGCAGATCAGCCGCAGGCGCAACAAGGTGCTGAGGCTGCGCCGGGGGCTGCTTCGAAGTCCCCTGTTCTACCCTCAGAAAAGGGTAGAATGAACTTTATGGCGATGTTCGCCGCACGAACAGAATTGCGCGAATGTATGTTTTGCGCCATTGTCTTCTAAATTTTTTGTTTTGATCAAATCATAAACCCTTTTTTGTTGTTGATTTGTTCATAGGAGTTGTAGCTGGCGTACAAGCTGCTGGTGACACTCCTGGCGCCGTTGCCGGCGCCGCTGGTTCTGGTCCTGCTCCTGCTAGTGCTGAGTCTCCCCTTATTGGGATTACAAAGGAGCAGGAAGCCGTATTGCGAGCCGAACTGGCGGCGTCGAGACCTCCCTCGCCTCCTCCTACGCGCAGCCCTCGCCGCGAGGCTGGTTTGGAGCCCTCCAGGTCGCAGGAGAAGAGGCCGATTGAAGAAGATGAGGAGGATGAGGGAGCTCAAGCTGAAGACTCCTTCGGAGTCCGTGCCAGCCCTGCGATGCCACAAGTCTTCGCAGCGCATACTTCTGGTGGGGCTGGCGCTGACTTTTCTGCTTCATCCCCGCAGGTATGTTTTAATTTGTTGCTCCGCTGCACGTACTTCCATATAAGTATGTTTTTATGACTTAGAACATTTCTTGTGTTTTGCAGGAAGATGACCACGTTTACCGCCCGAGATGGAATATTAACGAAGACAGTTCCTTCCAATCCATGGGTGTATGCGAGGACTTCTGGGCTCATGCCGTGCCTCCTACTGAAAGGAGGTATCAGGAGGGGCGCACCCGCGCTGACTTGCTCAACGATCACATTTTCGCTGGGTCGGCCTTCTTTTCTGCCTCCCAAGAGCTTCATCGTGATTATATTAAAGTACGCGATGCTCTTGTGGAAGCCCAGCAAGAGGCTAAGGTGGCTGCCTGGAACCTTTCTGATGCTCGCGCACGAGCTGAGAAACTCCAGGCGGAGCTCAGCGAAAACCGAGCAAGTGCCAACACCGCCTTTATTAAGCGCGGGCATGAGCTCCAAGCTGCGCGGGAGAAGCAGCAGGTGGCGGAGGCCGAAGTTGCCAAGTACGCGCGGAGAGTGCGTGACTTGGAACTGGAGGCGGAGGCGCGTGACCAAGCTATCGTCCAGAATATCACTGAGAAATCATCACTGGAGAGCGAGGTTGCGCGCCTGAAGAAGTATTTGGCGGCTGCGCAGGCCGATAGAGATGAGGCCCTGGCGACGGCAGCGTCTAGCCAGGAAGCACTTGTTGCTGCGCAGGCGGAGAAAGAAAAAATTTTGGCGGCAGCAGCGTCTGATAGAGAGGAGCTAAAAAAGACCAAGGAAACTGTTGAGTTATTAAACTCCCAGGTTCCTGCCCTCGAGACGTCTGTTGCTGGCCTCGCGCAGGATCGCCAATGGCTGGTGTCACAGGGCATGTCACAGGGCATGACTCGTTGCGCTTTGGCGATGAAATATTCTGGCGAGTTTCAGGCCCTTGTGATGGACTGCAATGCTGCCGCGCGCTTGGTGGGTCGAGCTGAAGGGTTTACGGATGGGTATGAATATGGGATGTTGAAGAAGAACCCATCCGAGTACCCTTACAAGAGCGACGCGGCCTGCGCGGACATGGCCGCGGTGGGGGAGAAGTATATGAATACTCCCATCCCCATCCTTGTGCAGGTACCTTGACCTTAATGAGTTTTTCTTGATTAATTTTCCAAGTGTTTTGTACTTAATACTTTTCTAATGATTTGCAGATAGCTGCGCTTGCTGACCAGCCCGACCTTGATTACAATGGCTTAAAATCCTTGATTACATATTTGAATTTTTACATGAAGCATTTTCTAAGCTGTGCTGCGTTCCACGCGCGCGGTATCTTTTTTCCATTCAAATCTTTTAAAGTGTACGCGCCTTTCCCCAATTCTTCTGAGATTTGATAAGGTCCTTCCCAATTGGGGGACATTTTTCCTGGGGGTATTGCGCGGCTAGCTTCATTGTTTCGAAGGACAAAATCATTTTTCTTGAAGTGGCATTCTTTAACGCGGTGATTATAATATTTTTCCAGCTTTTTCTTGTACTTGGCTTCATTGATGATAGCCGCTTCTGTGCGGCCTTCAAGCAAGTTGAGGTCCAATCTTCTTTCGCGCTCGTTATCAGTCTTGCTCATCATGAGTACCCTATGGGATGGGCATCCAATTTCTACTGGGATCATAGCCTCTGTCCCATAGGTTAGGCTGAACGGGGATTCACCATTGCTAGCTTTGCTTAATGTCCTGTGCGCCCACAGGACATTAGGTAACTCTTCGACCCAAGAATGGGATTCTCCCTCCAACCTTTTCTTCAGCCCATTTAACAAACTTTGATTCGCGCGCTCCACTTGGCCATTCCCCTGAGGGTGGTAGACCGAAGTGAAGATTTGGTTGATGTGCAATTCTTTGAGCCAGCTGGATATCTTCCTGTCAGTGAATTGTTTGCCATTGTCGCTCACAATTTCCATAGGAAGGCCATAACGGCAAATGATGTGGCTCCAGATAAATTGCTTCATCGCCTCAGCTGTGATTTTTGATAGTGGCTTGGCCTCAACCCATTTTGTGAAATAGTCTACCGCCACTACCAAAAATTTCACTCGCCCTTGCGCCTGCGGCAGGGGCCCCACAATATCAATGGCCCATTTGTGGAAAGGCCATGCGGAGGTCACTGGAATCAAGTTGTTCTTTGGCCGCATGGTGTTTGGCGCGTAGCTCTGACATGCCTTGCATTTTTGGATTTCTTTTAGCGCATCCAAGTACATGCCTGGCAATAGTAGCCTGAGCTCATTGCCTTGGCAACCACCATGCGCGGCCCAGCGTGTATTCCGCAGATTCCTTCGTGAATCTCCCTAATCACATAGCTTGCTTCTTCAGCATCCAGGCATTTCATGAGCGGTCCAAGATAAGAGCGTCGATATAATGTACCATCAAGTAGTTCATAGTTCTGCGCCTTGTGTCTTATCTTTCTTGCCTGTGCGCGATCGTCCGGTAACTTCCCCTCCTTCAGGAATTCCATTATTGGAGTTATCCAGGATGAAGGGGTTGTATGAATTACAAGGACAGATTGCGTTTGCACTGACGGGTTGCTCATCACTTCCACCCTGACATCTTTGCCAAAGTGATCAAAATTAGTTGATGCCATCTTACTCAACGCGTCAGCGGGCTTGTTTTCGCTGCGCGAGATGTGTATGATTTTGAAGAAGTCAAACTGCTCAACGAGC
Organism: Bidens hawaiensis; assembly: GCF_021521415.1. NCBI lineage: Eukaryota > Viridiplantae > Streptophyta > Magnoliopsida > Asterales > Asteraceae > Bidens > Bidens hawaiensis. The sequence goes on from NW_027500362.1 coordinate 29,473, forward strand.
TTTTTTGCCTGCTCTAGATATAGAGGCATGGTGTTCTCCTTGGCATCATAAAGGCCATTGACCTGTGCAGCTACCAAGTAAGAATCAACATGGGCCTCTAGCCTTTTAACTCCAAACTTGCGCGCAACGCGCAAACCAGCCAGCAGGGCTTCATACTCAGCCTCATTGTTGGTACTCTTGAAGTCCAACCTAATAGCATAAGTATATTCATGATTATCAGGGTCCACCAGTTTGAGGCCTGCGCCGGACCCTTCGCTGTTGGAGGCTCCATCAGTGAATAGCCTCCAAACATCTTCTTCATCATTTGCTCGCGGAGGGTCTACCTCGCGCTGAGCTTCTTCAATCTTTCCCTCTGGGATTTCCGTGATGAAATCCGCTAAAACTTGACCCTTTATTGCTGGACGGGGCTTATAGGTGATCGTGTGTTCAACTAATTCCAGCGCCCACTTTGTCAGCCTTCCGGAGAGCGCGGGGCGTCGCAAGACTTGCTGGATGTTGTAACCTGTCAGAACTTCAATGGGATGACCATTGAAGTATCTATGAAGCTTTCGCGGCGCGTGTGTTAGTGACAAAACTAACTTTTCCATGATGGAATAGCGCGTCTCAGGGTCTGTCAGCACCCGACTCACATAGTATATTGGCGTTTGGATCCCCTTGCGATCCACCAATAATACTGCGCCGATTGCGCGGTCTCCAGCTGACAAGTACAATGTAAGGGTTTCGCCAGGAAGTGGAGCTGTGAGCGCGGGCAGCTTTATGAGACATTCTTTTATCTCACTGAAAGCTTGCTCAGCCTCAGGCGTCCACTTGAATTGGCTCTTCTTCAAGCAGTTCCTCAAAGTGTTAACGAATGGAGTAGATTTGCTGGCGTGGTTCGCTAGGAACCTGTTGATTGACACCAATCTACCATTCAGCTTCTGAACCTCTTTCATGGTGGATGGTGAAGGCATGTCAAGGATGGCTTCCACCTTTTCAGGGTTCACCTTGAAACCATCCTTAGTGACCATTACACCAAGAAATTTCCCCTCTTCCGCGCCGAAAGTACATTTGCTCGGGTTGAGCTTCATGTTGACTTCCGTTAAGCGCTGAAGAGTTTCCTCGATGTCTTTGAGCATTTGTCTCTCCTCCCTGCTCTTGATCACCAAATCATCAACGTAGACTTCTATATTTCTTCCGAGTTGTTCACTGAAAACCGAATCCATAAGTCTCTGATAAGTGGCGCCCGCATTCTTTAAACCAAAGGGCATTTTTGTGTAACAAAAAACACCCTTGTCGGTTCTGAAGGCAGTCTTGTCTTCGTCTTGTGGTGCCATTTGAATCTGGTGATAGCCTTTGTAGGCATCCAGGAAACATTTGAGCTTGAATGGCGCCACGGAGTCCACCTTTGCGTCGATGTTTGGGAGGGGGTAACAGTCTTTCGGACATGCTTTGTTGAGGTCCTTGAAGTCAATACACATCCTCCATGACCCGTTGCTTTTCTTTACCATCACAGGATTGGCTACCCACGTCTGGTATCGGATCGGGCGGATGATGTTTGCGCGCAACAGGTCCTCAACTTGCTCATTCATGGCCTTCGCCTTTTCATCCCCCATGATTCTCTTTTTCTGAGCAATTGGCTCCACCGACTTGAACGTGTTAAGAGAATGTTGAGCCAAGTCTCGCGGGACCCCAGTCATATCGGAGTGTTGCCACGCGAAGACCGACGTGTATTTTGTGAGCAACCTTTTCATTCTCAATCTCGTTTCGTCTGAAATGGTAGCGCCAATTGTGACCGTTTGCTCTGGGAATTTTGGGTTTAAAATCCACTTCTCTGGCGCATTGGCCGCCATTGGAAGTTTCATTCTCCCTTCCCGCGGCGTATTTGTCACTGCGCACAAATGATCGCGGTAAACAAATGTTACGCCTGTTGGTGTAGGGAACCCCAATGCGCCGTGCGCTGGCGACGGTATAGCATTAAATTGGGCAATCGTTCCCCTACCCAGGATCATATTGTGGCATGACGTGGTGGGCAAGACCAAGAAGTTGACAACTTCGGCTCGCTTGTGCTCATCATCCCCCATAGTTAGTTCAAACTGAATTTGACCTAGGGGATGGATGATTTCATTTGAAACACCACAGATTGGTGCGTTCACCATCTCGAGCCGCGCTTGGTCTGCCGGGTCTAACTTTCTGAAACATTGCTCATACATAATGTCAGATTCGCTTCCAGTGTCCACCAGGACCTTTGACACTTCGTAATGAGCAATGTGTGTGGTGATGACGAGAGGGCTGCTGATTGAAGGGCCTCCCCTGATTCTTGGGAAGATAACTTGCTGCTCGCGCCAATCTCCGCTGATTTGCGCGCTTCTCTTTTTTGACGTCTGCCCTTGTCGTCCCCCCTCAGCCACACAGATTCTTTTGTATTTCTTGCTGGCAGAGGCTCCTTCCGGTTGCTCATCTTCTATTCTTGGGTTTTTCACAAAGTGAGCCAGCCTGCCTGATTTTACATCCTTCTCGATCGCATCCTTTAAATGATGGCATGCGTCGGTGTTGTGGCCCGGGGACCTGTGAAATTCACAATATTTGCCACTGTTTTGCGGTCCCTTGTAGTGTAGTTGCTTGGGGGGCTTGAATTGGACATTCTCAGTACTTAACACCTGTGCAGGTGTTTTAGTGAGGGGAGTCCATATTCTTGGCAGAGGTCTGCTAGGATCTCTGCCGCCCTCCCTCTTGTCACCCTCCCCGCGATTACGAACATCTTTTTGGGGCTGGGGTGAGCTTGGTTGCGTTTGCTTTTCTGCGGAAGAAAAACTTGTTGGTTGCAACCTGGACCATACAGAGTTCTGTTTGGTCCTCTTGTCTTTGCTGCGCGGTGATTCAGCCTGATGCGCTCTTTCTCTTGCCCTATCTTAGGCAATCTGTTTTTCATTTCTCGCGAAGACTCGCGATGCTTCCATTAGTTTTGCCCAAGTGGTGGGCATACCATCTCTGCTTACGAGAGCTCGGCGGAGTTGATCACTGCGCGCGACTTGTATAAAAGCCACGCGCAGGAGTTGCTCAGTTATACCCCCGATTGCCAGAGACTCCTGATTGAAACGAGTGATGTAGTCCTCAATCGTTTCATCATTCCTGCGCACGCAGTGCATGATGTCATCAGGATCGCGCGTGTGTCTGCGCTGCTGTACGAAGTGGGCTTGGAACTTTTCCAATAGTTCCTCGAACCCATCAATTTGCCCAGTCGGCAAGCTCTCGAACCAGACACGCGCCGCGCCCGTAAGGCAGCGGGCAAACATGTGACACCATGTTGGCATCGTCCAGCTCTCTAGGTTTCCCGTGTTATAGAAACCTTGCAAAAAGTCATCTGGATCTGTTGTGCCATCATATTTGCCCAGACCACTTGGCATCTTGGTCTTGTGCTGGATGGGGGCCTTAGCGATGCGCTCAGTAAATTTTGAGTGCTTCACTAAGATGGCCGGCCTGTACGGCGTGGTTACGTCCACTTGCCCCCTCACTGGCGGGCTGTACGGCATGTGCAGATCCAGATCTGCTCTGGCTCCAGGCGCCATGTTCACAGGCGCGCGGAGTTGTGAGCCTCCTGCATGAGTATCTCGCGTCTTCCTCATGCTATGCACTTCTTCATCACTGAACTCAGTGTGTGCAGTGTGAACAGAATGTCCGTCTTCCGGCGCGCGCGGCCTTTTTGTAGTCTGCTTATCAAACGCTTGCCTTTGTGTTTGGTCGGCTAGCTTTTTCTGTTTGACTATTTCATTGTACTTTTCCATTAGACGCCGCTGCTCGTTTATGAGCCATTCATTCGGATCATTTGTTTCTTCTTCTGGACCCATTGGTCCTTTCAGTTTCGCGCCGGCAAGATTTTGTAACGTGAGATCGTCTGGAGGAGTTTCAGTCTGGCCGTGAGGGGTTGTGATGAAGGGACGGTTACTGGTGGTGCGCGTAGAATCACGCGGCACCCTCAGAAACTGCTGTCCCTCATTGACACCCTCACGTTCAATATCCCCCAGAGCTGTGATGAGTTACAAATTACAAGTGTAAAAAAAAAAAAAAAAAAAAAAATTAGAAAGATGAAGGGCTTCTCAAGTCTCCAAGTCGATGTCAGCCACTTCATCACCCTCATCATCTCCCGCAGCATCTGGCGCGGCCCGCTCCTCATCTCCAAACTGACCATAGTCAAGTTCTTCCTCCTCAATGGAGTCTTCTATCACGACGGTGTCAGGAGCAGATTCTTTCGCCGCGCCAGAGCCGCTGGCAGGGGCAACATCCCCCGCGCCACCATCATCGCCACCAGCCCCCTCGCATTCATCGAGCAACTTCTTTAGCGCGCCGAGGTCGGGCTGGTCAGCAAGCGCAGCTATCTGCAAATCATTAGAAAAGTATTAAGTACAAAACACTTGGAAAATTAATCAAGAAAAACTCATTAAGGTCAAGGTACCTGCACAAGGATGGGGATGGGAGTATTCATATACTTCTCCCCCACCGCGGCCATGTCCGCGCAGGCCGCGTCGCTCTTGTAAGGGTACTCGGATGGGTTCTTCTTCAACATCCCATATTCATACCCATCCGTAAACCCTTCAGCTCGACCCACCAAGCGCGCGGCAGCATTGCAGTCCATCACAAGGGCCTGAAACTCGCCAGAATATTTCATCGCCAAAGCGCAACGAGTCATGCCCTGTGACACCAGCCATTGGCGATCCTGCGCGAGGCCAGCAACAGACGTCTCGAGGGCAGGAACCTGGGAGTTAAATAACTAAACAGTTTCCTTGGTCTTTTTTAGCTCCTCTCTATCAAACGCTGCTGCCGCCAAAATTTTTTCTTTCTCCGCCTGCGCAGCAACAAGTGCTTCCTGGCTAGACGCTGCCGTCGCCAGGGCCTCATCTCTATCGGCCTGCGCGGCCGCCAAATACTTCTTCAGGCGCGCAACCTCGCTCTCCAGTGATGATTTCTCAGTGATATTCTGGACGATAGCTTGGTCACGCGCCTCCGCCTCAAGTTCCAAGTCACGCACTCTCCGCGCGTACTTGGCAACTTCGGCCTCCGCCACCTGCTGCTTCTCCCGCGCAGCTTGGAGCTCATGCCCGCGCTTAATAAAGGCGGTGTTGGCACTTGCTCGGTTTTCGCTGAGCTCCGCCTGGAGTTTCTCAGCTCGTGCGCGAGCATCAGAAAGGTTCCAGGCAGCCACCTTAGCCTCTTGCTGGGCTTCCACAAGAGCATCGCGTACTTTAATATAATCACGATGAAGCTCTTGGGAGGCAGAAAAGAAGGCCGACCCAGCGAAAATGTGATCGTTGAGCAAGTCAGCGTGGGTGCGCCCCTCCTGATACCTCCTTTCAGTAGGAGGCACGGCATGAGCCCAGAAGTCCTCGCATACACCCATGGATTGGAAGGAACTGTCTTCGTTAATATTCCATCTCGGGCGGTAAACGTGGTCACCTTCCTGCAAAACACAAGAAATGTTCTAAGTCATAAAAACATACTTATATGGAAGTACGCGCAGCGGAGCAACAAATTAAAACATACCTGCGGGGATGAAGCAGAAAAGTCAGCGCCAGCCCCACCAGAAGTATGCGCTGCGAAGACTTGTGGCATCGCAGGGCTGGCACGGACTCCGAAGGAGTCTTCAGCTTGAGCTCCCTCATCCTCCTCATCTTCTTCAATCGGCCTCTTCTCCTGCGACCTGGAGGGCTCCAAACCAGCCTCGCGGCGAGGGCTGCGCGTAGGAGGAGGCGAGGGAGGTCTCGACGCCGCCAGTTCGGCGCGCAATACGGCTTCCTGCTCCTTTGTAATCCCAATAAGGGGAGACTCAGCACTAGCAGGAGCAGGACCAGAACCAGCGGCACCGACAACGGCGCCAGGAGTGTCACCAGCAGCTTGTACGCCAGCTACAACTCCTATGAACAAATCAACAACAAAAAAGGGTTTATGATTTGATCAAAACAAAAAATTCAGAAGACAATGACGCAAAACATACCTTCGCGCAATTCTGTTCGCGCGGCGAACATCGCCATAAAGTTCATTCTACCCTTTTCTGAGGGTAGAACAGGGGACTTCGAAGCAGCCCCCGGCGCAGCCTCAGCACCTTGTTGCGCCTGCGGCTGATCTGCTACCGTCGCCGGTCCTGCAAACATTCAAATGCGAAAAGATTTAATAATAATTCAATCACAATCGCCCTCATTGAACCATTATGGGTAAGCAAAGTATACCTTTCGCATGCGCGACACTGCTTCTCTCTTCAGCCGCGCGAAGGGAGGAGGTCACGCCACCATACCTCAAGTGGACAGGAGGTCTGCCCACTTTCACAGGCAGGGAAGCTAAAGAAACCTTGGTGGTAAACACCTGGGTTTCCTCAGGTCCCTTCGTTTGAGCATGGGGATGAGCGACATGGGTGTCATCTTTCTTCTGTCTCTTACTGTCCCCTGCGCCAGATTTCCCCTTAGATTTGCGCTTTAATACGGGCGCCTCCGCTTCCTCCTCCTCCTCTTCCGCGAGCTCCAGCTCGTAGTTTTCGAGCGCATCTGCAAATACAAGCAACAGAACTGTTAACAAACTTTGGTATTCTAAAGGAATAAGCATAAGTGCGAAGGCTTACCAGGCGCGTCGCTATCAAAGTCAAATTCCAGATCCACAGGGATGAACATGTCATCGAAGCGATCTGGGAAGCCCACCTCCCCTGCGCCCAGCGGGACGGAGCCACCCTCCACTTGATCGTCGTAGGCGGCGTGGAAAACTCCTTGGTTACTGCGAAAAAACAAGACAAATAATATCAGCAAAGGCAAATTTTATTAGCGCGGAAATAAAGCAATGCGATAACTTACGCAAGCCGTCCACTTGGATGACAGGCTCCGCCGCGCTGTCGGCCCACAGCTTACTCATGCCGACCCCCACCAGCGCCTCCTCGCGAATTTTCTTGGTGGGGGATGGTTCGGCGGTCAGTTTCTTAACCCAGGCGCCGGTTGGGTTCTTAATAACATCCGCATCCGCGGGCGCAGAATCGATCGCGCGCATCGTCATGCGGATGGGGATTACACCAGCCCTGATGTAGAAGAACCTCTCAGACCAGTCATGAAGGCTCTTGAATGACACGGTGCTGCACTTAACCTTCTGACTGCGAGGAATAAAGGAGATCCAAGAATCTTGGATCTTGGGCTTGTAAAAAAATTGAAAGCGACAAGGGGTGGGCTCCTCGCGCTGTGATTTGCACATGAACTCGAAATGAGTCATGCGCACAAGTCCAAACGGATGGACTTGGGATATATGTATCCCGAAAAAACGTAACACCGCGCCTACTAACCTTGTCATCGGAAGACGAAGGTTGCAGTGGGTGAAAAAATGGGTGTACAGTGAAATATAGCCGGGAGGCGGGTCCGCCGCCGTTTGCCCGGCCACAGGCAACATGCAGCCAAACACAGGGAGAAAACCCTGTGACGAGATGAGGCTGTCGAGATCGGCCTGCCTCAGTTTGCAGGGGATTTCATTCCACCTTTTCGTGGCCTTGGTCCTCCCTACTTCCTCCGATGTGGTCTCAACAACCCTCTTCCCCTTGCCCTTTTGCTTCAATGTCGACATCACCACAGATTTCACACGGCGTCTTCGAGAGGCAACAGAGGTGATTGAGGGGTTAGAGGAGTCTGAGCTATCAGACATAAAATAACAACAGCAACAGATAACAGGGTATTTGGAAGCAATAACCAGAAATCGGAAAGATAGAAGCTTTGGAGTACACAACAATGAAGATGAAGATAAAAATTTTTCCTAAGGGTCTGCTTTTATAGGCCCAGGAGAGAGAAAAAAAGTGGCAACTGATCGGATTTCACGCGCCCCCACTCGCAGGTGTAATCCAACGAGGGCGCGGCACGTGTCCCTAACACTGTTGAGGGGACATAAAAACGTAACGGAACTGCCACGGAGCAGAGACGCGCCCCCACTCGCAGGTGCAAACCAATGCGAGCGCGACACGTGTTCCAGAGAGCTGTGCAAGAGGACATGAAAGGCAACTGTAGCACCTCGAGCACACGAAACGTCTGACACGTTTCCGGCGCACGTCACCACCAACCAACCACGTGTTTGGACCCTTCGTTTCAACCAAATGGATAGAACTTCGCGCAACGATGGAAACAAACAAGAAAACGACAAAACCCCATTAAAAAGACCAAATCAGTAAGTCTAATATCTATCTTACCGCGCTAGCGCGAGATAAGACACACATTAGACTGGGGGGGCTTGAAGAGGTATGTACCCGCCTCAACACCGAGCAAGGCGGGTCAACCCACAAGATAAAGACATTATAAAGGCACAAAGCTAAAACATATGCGCATGGCGCATACAAAACATGCTCAGGCATCATATGCTCAGGCATCATATGCCCAGGCACACATATGCTCGCGCATCACATATGCGCGCGGCGCATCAGCGCGCGGCGCATATCACATGCTCGTGCATATCACATCTGCGCGTGAGAATAAAGAGAAGACCTCGCGCATCCTCAGGATTGGCGCATATCACACATGCACATAATCGACCTCGTCCTTATCAGGATTAGGGCAACCTTGATTGTGCACGTCAGACAACCTTCCAGAAGGTATCTTTTTAAGGAGTAAGAATATGCTGATGTTGACAGCTGCCAAATGAAAGGTCGACAACTCAGCATGACACATGTGCTACCACGTGATTACAACCAACGAGAAAGCGCCAGGTGTCCCAGAGGACACGTGGCGCAGTGCGATTGGAGGAGGCCAACGAGGCTGAGCCCAATCAGTGGAAACCCTAGCACTATAAATATAGCATCAACTCCACTTTGATGAGGACATTCATACTCAATCATTGACAGTTACAGGCAGTGATATCACATTCAATCATATTGAATTACATTCACTCACAGTCAGTTACATACAAACACACAGTCACACAATCATACAGTATTCAGCTATTAAGCAATACTCTCCAGATTCCCTGACTCTCACATTATTATCTTCTCCTACACATACTTATTCTCACGCCGGAGGGTTACCCCAAAGAGGACCCCTCTGTCCCTTTCTGAGGGGTAAGTTAACGGCGTTGTTCATTTTGTAGGTGGAAGAACACAGATCCAGAAGAACCATCGGTGAAATAGTACAATCAAAACCCGAGGAAAGTAGATCTGCTACCAGTGAGTAGATCCACGTTTCTTCATTGGCGCCATCCACTGTTACAAACGGCAATCAGATCTCATCAGAACTACATAAAAAAAATCAATCACCATGGTTTCTGGCGTTCGTAACGCTGATCAAGCTCTGGGGGATATTGAACGTGAGGGTGTCAATGAGGGACAGCAGTTTCTGAGGGTGCCGCATGATTCTACGCGCACCACCAGTAACCGTCCCTTCATCACAACCCCTCACGGCCAGACTGAAACTCCTCCAGACGATCTCACGTTACAAAATCTTGCCGGCGCGAAACTGAAAGGACCAATGGGTCCAGAAGAAGAAACAAATGATCCGAATGAATGGCTCATAAACGAGCAGCGGCTTCTAATGGAAAAGTACAATGAAATAGTCAAACAGAAAAAGCTAGCCGACCAAACACAAAGGCAAGCGTTTGATAAGCAGACTACAAAAAGGCCGCGCGCGCCGGAAGACGGACATTCTGTTCACAATGCACACACTGAGTTCAGTGATGAAGAAGTGCATAGCATGAGGAAGACGCGAGATACTCATGCAGGAGGCTCACAACTCCGCGCGCCTGTGAACATGGCGCCTGGAGCCAGAGCAGATCTGGATCTGCACATGCCGTACAGCCCGCCAGTGAGGGGGCAAGTGGACGTAACCACGCCGTACAGGCCGGCCATCTTAGTGAAGCACTCAAAATTTACTGAGCGCATCGCTAAGGCCCCCATCCAGCACAAGACCAAGATGCCAAGTGGTCTGGGCAAATATGATGGCACAACAGATCCAGATGACTTTTTGCAAGGTTTCTATAACACGGGAAACCTAGAGAGCTGGACGATGCCAACATGGTGTCACATGTTTGCCCGCTGCCTTACGGGCGCGGCACGTGTCTGGTTCGAGAGCTTGCCGACTGGGCAAATTGATGGGTTCGAGGAACTATTGGAAAAGTTCCAAGCCCACTTCGTACAGCAGCGCAGACACACGCGCGATCCTGATGACATCATGCACTGCGTGCGCAGGAATGATGAAACGATTGAGGACTACATCACTCGTTTCAATCAGGAGTCTCTGGCAATCGGGGGTATAACTGAGCAACTCCTGCGCGTGGCTTTTATACAAGGCGCGCGCAGTGATCAACTCCGCCGAGCTCTCTTAAGCAGAGATGGTATGCCCACCACTTGGGCAAAACTAATGGAAGCATCGCGAGTCTTCGCGAGAAATGAAAAACAGATTGCCCAAGATAGGGCAAGAGAAAGAGCGCATCAGGCTGAATCACCGCGCAGCAAAGACAAGAGGACCAAACAGAACTCTGTATGGTCCAGGTTGCAACCAACAAGTTTTTCTTCCGCAAAAAAGCAAACGCAACCAAGCTCACCCCAGCCCCAAAAAGATGTTCGTAATCGCGGGGAGGGTGACAAGAGGGAGAGCGGCAGAGATCCTAGCAGACCTCTACCAAGAATATGGACTCCCCTCACTAAAACACCTGCACAGGTGTTAAGTACTGAGAATGTCCAATTCAAGCCCCCCAAGCAACTACACTACAAGGGACCGCAAAACAGTGGCAAATATTGTGAATTTCACAGGTCCCCGGGCCACAACACCGACGCATGCCATCATTTAAAGGATGTTATCGAGAAGGATGTAAAATCAGGCAGGCTGGCTCAGTTGGTGAAAAACCCAAGAATAGAAGATGAGCAACCGGAAGGAGCCTCTGCCAGCAAGAAATACAAAAGAATCTGTGTGGCTGAGGGGGGACGACAAGGGCAGACGTCAAAAAAGAAAAGCGCGCAAATCAGCGGAGATTGGCGCGAGCAGCAAGTTATCTTCCCAAGAATCAGGGGAGGCCCTTCAATCAGCAGCCCTCTCGTCATCACCACACACATTGCTCATTACGAAGTGTCAAAGGTCCTGGTGGACACTGGAAGCGAATCTGACATTATGTATGAGCAATGTTTCAGAAAGTTAGACCCGGCAGACCAAGCGCGGCTCGAGATGGTGAACGCACCAATCTGTGGTGTTTCAAATGAAATCATCCATCCCCTAGGTCAAATTCAGTTTGAACTAACTATGGGGGATGATGAGCACAAGCGAGCCGAAGTTGTCAACTTCTTGGTCTTGCCCACCACGTCATGCCACAATATGATCCTGGGTAGGGGAACGATTGCCCAATTTAATGCTATACCGTCGCCAGCGCACGGCGCATTGGGGTTCCCTACACCAACAGGCGTAACATTTGTTTACCGCGATCATTTGTGCGCAGTGACAAATACGCCGCGGGAAGGGAGAATGAAACTTCCAATGGCGGCCAATGCGCCAGAGAAGTGGATTTTAAACCCAAAATTCCCAGAACAAACGGTCACAATTGGCGCTACCATTTTAGACGAAACGAGATTGAGAATGAAAAGGTTGCTCACAAAATACACGTCGGTCTTCGCGTGGCAACACTCCGATATGACTGGGGTCCCGCGAGACTTGGCGCAACATTCTCTTAACACGTTCAAGTCGGTGGAGCCAATTGCTCAGAAAAAGAGAATCATGGGGATGAAAAGGCGAAGGCCATGAATGAGCAAGTTGAGGACCTGTTGCGCGCAAACATCATCCGCCCGATCCTATACCAGACGTGGGTAGCCAATCCTGTGATGGTAAAGAAAAGCAACGGGTCATGGAGGATGTGTATTGACTTCAAGGACCTCAACAAAGCATGTCCGAAAGACTGTTACCCCCTCCCAAACATCGACGCAAAGGTGGACTCCGTGGCGCCATTCAAGCTCAAATGTTTCCTGGATGCCTACAAAGGCTATCACCAGATTCAAATGGCACCACAAGACGAAGACAAGACTGCCTTCAGAACCGACAAGGGTGTTTTTTGTTACACAAAAATGCCCTTTGGTTTAAAGAATGCGGGCGCCACTTATCAGAGACTTATGGATTCGGTTTTCAGTGAACAACTCGGAAGAAATCTAGAAGTCTACGTTGATGATTTGGTGATCAAGAGCAGGGAGGAGAGACAAATGCTCAAAGACATCGAGGAAACTCTTCAGCGCTTAACGGAAGTCAACATGAAGCTCAATCCGAGCAAATGTACTTTCGGCGCGGAAGAGGGGAAATTTCTTGGTGTAATGGTCACTAAGGATGGTTTCAAGGTGAACCCTGAAAAGGTGGAAGCCATCCTTGACATGCCTTCACCATCCACCATGAAAGAGGTTCAGAAGCTGAATGGTAGATTGGTGTCAATCAACAGGTTCCTAGCGAACCACGCCTGCAAATCTACTCCATTCGTTAACACTTTGAGGAACTGCTTGAAGAAGAGCCAATTCAAGTGGACGCCTGAGGCTGAGCAAGCTTTCAGTGAGATAAAAGAATGTCTCATAAAGCTGCCCGCGCTCACAGCTCCACTTCCTGGCGAAACCCTTACATTGTACTTGTCAGCTGGAGACCGCGCAATCGGCGCAGTATTATTGGTGGATCGCAAGGGGATCCAAACGCCAATATACTATGTGAGTCGGGTGCTGACAGACCCTGAGACGCGCTATTCCATCATGGAAAAGTTAGTTTTGTCACTAACACACGCGCCGCGAAAGCTTCATAGATACTTCAATGGTCATCCCATTGAAGTTCTGACAGGTTACAACATCCAGCAAGTCTTGCGACGCCCCGCGCTCTCCGGAAGGCTGACAAAGTGGGCGCTGGAATTAGGTGAACACACGATCACCTATAAGCCCCGTCCAGCAATAAAGGGTCAAGTTTTAGCGGATTTCATCACGGAAATCCCAGAGGGAAAGATTGAAGAAGCTCAGCGCGAGGTAGACCCTCCGCGAGCAAATGATGAAGAAGATGTTTGGAGGCTATTCACTGATGGAGCCTCCAACAGCGAAGGGTCCGGCGCAGGCCTCAAACTGGTGGACCCTGATAATCATGAATATACTTATGCTATTAGGTTGGACTTCAAGAGTACCAACAATGAGGCTGAGTATGAAGCCCTGCTGGCTGGTTTGCGCGTTGCGCGCAAGTTTGGAGTTAAAAGGCTAGAGGCCCATGTTGATTCTTACTTGGTAGCTGCACAGGTCAATGGCCTTTATGATGCCAAGGAGAACACCATGCCTCTATATCTAGAGCAGGCAAAAAAGCTCGTTGAGCAGTTTGACTTCTTCAAAATCATACACATCTCGCGCAGCGAAAACAAGCCCGCTGACGCGTTGAGTAAGATGGCATCAACTAATTTTGATCACTTTGGCAAAGATGTCAGGGTGGAAGTGATGAGCAACCCGTCAGTGCAAACGCAATCTGTCCTTGTAATTCATACAACCCCTTCATCCTGGATAACTCCAATAATGGAATTCCTGAAGGAGGGGAAGTTACCGGACGATCGCGCACAGGCAAGAAAGATAAGACACAAGGCGCAGAACTATGAACTACTTGATGGTACATTATATCGACGCTCTTATCTTGGACCGCTCATGAAATGCCTGGATGCTGAAGAAGCAAGCTATGTGATTAGGGAGATTCACGAAGGAATCTGCGGAATACACGCTGGGCCGCGCATGGTGGTTGCCATGGCAATGAGCTCAGGCTACTATTGGCCAGGCATGTACTTGGATGCGCTAAAAGAAATCCAAAAATGCAAGGCATGTCAGAGCTACGCGCCAAACACCATGCGGCCAAAGAACAACTTGATTCCAGTGACCTCCGCATGGCCTTTCCACAAATGGGCCATTGATATTGTGGGGCCCCTGCCGCAGGCGCAAGGGCGAGTGAAATTTTTGGTAGTGGCGGTAGACTATTTCACAAAATGGGTTGAGGCCAAGCCACTAGCAAAAATCACAGCTGAGGCGATGAAGCAATTTATCTGGAGCCACATCATTTGCCGTTATGGCCTTCCTATGGAAATTGTGAGCGACAATGGCAAACAATTCACTGACAGGAAGATATCCAGCTGGCTCAAAGAATTGCACATCAACCAAATCTTCACTTCGGTCTACCACCCTCAGGGGAATGGCCAAGTGGAGCGCGTGAATCAAAGTTTGTTAAATGGGCTGAAGAAAAGGTTGGAGGGAGAATCCCATTCTTGGGTCGAAGAGTTACCTAATGTCCTGTGGGCGCACAGGACATTAAGCAAAGCTATCAATGGCGAATCCCCGTTCAGCCTAACCTATGGGACAGAGGCTATGATCCCAGCAGAAATTGGATGCCCATCCCATAGGGTACTCATGATGAGCAAGACTGATAACGAGCGCGAAAGAAGATTGGACCTCAACTTGCTTGAAGGCCGCAGAGAAGCGGCTATCATCAATGAAGCCAAGTACAAGAAAAAGCTGGAAAAATATTATAATCAGCGCGTTAAAGAATGCCACTTCAAGAAAAATGATTTTGTCCTTCGAAACAATGAAGCTAGCCGCGCAATACCCCCAGGAAAAATGTCCCCCAATTGGGAAGGACCTTATCAAATCTCAGAAGAATTGGGGAAAGGCGCGTACACTTTAAAAGATTTGAATGGAAAAAAGATACCGCGCGCGTGGAACGCAGCACAGCTTAGAAAATGCTTCATGTAAAAATTCAAATATGTAATCAAGGATTTTAAGCCATCATGAATGATGATTCGCGTTATCTTTCAATATTTGTTCTATTACCTTTGCATACATGTTTCACACTTCCTTTATTAATTTGGAGCAATATGACAACACTATATTGACTTCTAAGACAAAATAAAACGAAGTAAAACATACATGCGCGAGCCTTAGCTCAAACGCGTTAACGAGTCTTAACTCTAAAACGTCAGGGCCTTAGCCCAAACCTACGAGCCTTAGCTCAAACACGTTAACGAGTCTTAACTCTAAAAACGTCAGGGCCTTAGCCCAAAACAAAGAGCCTTGGCTCAAAACACTCACAAACATCCATCTTACATCCCGCGCAGCCTGATCATAAAAATCCCTAAA
Organism: Bidens hawaiensis; assembly: GCF_021521415.1. Lineage (NCBI taxonomy): Eukaryota > Viridiplantae > Streptophyta > Magnoliopsida > Asterales > Asteraceae > Bidens > Bidens hawaiensis. The sequence goes on from NW_027500362.1 coordinate 44,543, forward strand.
CACAACTAAGGCAAAGTACATGCCAAATCATAGTTGTTAAGGTCTCAGGTCGAGGTCGCGCGCGGAATCATAGTGGATATCTGAGTAACACATGCTGACATGTAATGGCTAAAACTCATAATTCCATATAAAAAACGCGCGACAACGACGCGCAAAAAAGGAATAGTGAAAAGTCATCGCGCGTGTCAGCATAAACAAGATACTGCGAAACCACTTACAAAATAGGACTATGGTTAAGTAAATAATTTCCTTACAACCTTGTTCTTATTTTAACGTGCAAGCATATCTTATATCTATACAAGCAAACATGAAGAAATGAATGGAAATGCGCAAGATGTGAAAAAGGGAAAACAAATTCCATTCCATAGCATTGAAATTTACAAGTGTGATGAGTTACAAATTACAAGTGTAAAAAAAAAAAAAAAAAAAAAATTAGAAAGATGAAGGGCTTCTCAAGTCTCCACGTCGATGTCAGCCACTTCATCACCCTCATCATCTCCCGCAGCATCTGGCGCGGCCCGCTCCTCATCTCCAAACTGACCATAGTCAAGTTCTTCCTCCTCAATGGAGTCTTCTATCACGACGGTGTCAGGAGCAGATTCTTTCGCCGCGCCAGAGCCGCTGGCAGGGGCAACATCCCCCGCGCCACCATCATCGCCACCAGCCCCCTCGCATTCATCGAGCAACTTCTTTAGCGCGCCGAGGTCGGGCTGGTCAGCAAGCGCAGCTATCTGCAAATCATTAGAAAAGTATTAAGTACAAAACACTTGGAAAATTAATCAAGAAAAACTCATTAAGGTCAAGGTACCTGCACAAGGATGGGGATGGGAGTATTCATATACTTCTCCCCCACCGCGGCCATGTCCGCGCAGGCCGCGTCGCTCTTGTAAGGGTACTCGGATGGGTTCTTCTTCAACATCCCATATTCATACCCATCCGTAAACCCTTCAGCTCGACCCACCAAGCGCGCGGCAGCATTGCAGTCCATCACAAGGGCCTGAAACTTGCCAGAATATTTCATCGCCAAAGCGCAACGAGTCATGCCCTGTGACACCAGCCATTGGCGATCCTGCGCGAGGCCAGCAACAGACGTCTCGAGGGCAGGAACCTGGGAGTTTAATAACTCAACAGTTTCCTTGGTCTTTTTTAGCTCCTCTCTATCAGACGCTGCTGCCGCCAAAATTTTTTCTTTCTCTGCCTGCGCAGCAACAAGTGCTTCCTGGCTAGACGCTGCCGTCGCCAGGGCCTCATCTCTATCGGCCTGCGCGGCCGCCAAATACTTCTTCAGGCGCGCAACCTCGCTCTCCAGTGATGATTTCTCAGTGATATTCTGGACGATAGCTTGGTCACGCGCCTCCGCCTCCAGTTCCAAGTCACGCACTCTCCGCGCGTACTTGGCAACTTCGGCCTCCGCCACCTGCTGCTTCTCCCGCGCAGCTTGGAGCTCATGCCCGCGCTTAATAAAGGCGGTGTTGGCACTTGCTCGGTTTTCGCTGAGCTCCGCCTGGAGTTTCTCAGCTCGTGCGCGAGCATCAGAAAGGTTTCAGGCAGCCACCTTAGCCTCTTGCTGGGCTTCCACAAGAGCATCGCGTACTTTAATATAATCACGATGAAGCTCTTGGGAGGCAGAAAAGAAGGCCGACCCAGCGAAAATGTGATCGTTGAGCAAGTCAGCGCGGGTGCGCCCCTCCTGATACCTCCTTTCAGTAGGAGGCACGGCATGAGCCCAGAAGTTCTCACATACACCCATGGATTGGAAGGAACTGTCTTCGTTAATATTCCATCTCGGGCGGTAAACGTGGTCACCTTCCTGCAAAACACAAGAAATGTTCTAAGTCATAAAAACATACTTATATGGAAGTACGCGCAGCGGAGCAACAAATTAAAACATACCTGCGGGGATGAAGCAGAAAAGTCAGCGCCAGCCCCACCAGAAGTATGCGCTGCGAAGACTTGTGGCATCGCAGGGCTGGCACGGACTCCGAAGGAGTCTTCAGCTTGAGCTCCCTCATCCTCCTCATCTTCTTCAATCGGCCTCTTCTCCTGCGACCTGGAGGGCTCCAAACCAGCCTCGCGGCGAGGGCTGCGCGTAGGAGGAGGCGAGGGAGGTCTCGACGCCGCCAGTTCGGCGCGCAATACGGCTTCCTGCTCCTTTGTAATCCCAATAAGGGGAGACTCAGCACTAGCAGGAGCAGGACCAGAACCAGCGGCGCCGGCAACGGCGCCAGGAGTGTCACCAGCAGCTTGTACGCCAGCTACAACTCCTATGAACAAATCAACAACAAAAAAGGGTTTATGATTTGATCAAAACAAAAAATTCAGAAGACAATGGCGCAAAACATACCTTCGCGCAATTCTGTTCGCGCGGGCGAACATCGCCATAAATTTCATTCTACCCTTTTCTGAGGGTAGAACAGGGGACTTCGAAGCAGCCCCCGGCGCAGCCTCAGCACCTTGTTGCGCCTGCGGCTGATCTGCTACCGTCGCCGGTCCTGCAAACATTCAAATGCGAAAAGATTTAATAATAATTCAATCACAATCGCCCTCATTGAACCATTATGGGTAAGCAAAGTATACCTTTCGCAGGCGCGACACTGCTTCTCTCTTCAGCCGCGCGAAGGGAGGAGGTCACGCCACCATACCTCAAGTGGACAGGAGGTCCGCCCACTTTCACAGGCAGGGAAGCTAAAGAAACCTTGGTGGTAAACACCTGGGTTTCCTCAGGTCCCTTCGTTTGAGCATGGGGATGAGCGACAGGGGTGTCATCTTTCTTCTGTCTCTTACTGCCCCCTGCGCCAGATTTCCCCTTAGCTTTGCGCTTTAATACGGGCGCCTCCTGTTCCTCCTCCTCCTCTTCCGCGAGCTCCAGCTCGTAGTTTTCGAGCGCATCTGCAAATACAAGCAACAGAACTGTTAACAAACTTTGGTATTCTAAAGGAATAAGCATAAGTGCGAAGGCTTACCAGGCGCGTCGCTATCAAAGTCAAATTCCAGATCCACAGGGATGAACATGTCATCGAAGCGATCTGGGAAGCCCACCTCCCCTGCGCCCAGCGGGACGGAGCCACCCTCCACTTGATCGTCGTAGGCGGCGTGGAAAAACTCCTTGGTTACTGCGAAAAAACAAGATAAATAATATCAGCAAAGGCAAATTTTATTAGCGCGGAAATAAAGCAATGCGATAACTTACGCAAGCCGTCCACTTGGATGACAGGCTCCGCCACGCTGTCGGCCCACAGCTTACTCATGCCGACCCCCACCAGCGCCTCCTCGCGAATTTTCTTGGCGGGGGATGGTTCGGCGGTCAGTTTCTTAACCCAGGCGCCGTTGGGTTCTTAATAACATCCGCATCCGCGGCGCAGAATCGATCGCGCGCATCGTCATGCGGATGGGGATTACACCAGCCCTGATGTAGAAGAACCTCTCAGACCAGTCATGAAGGCTCTTGAATGACACGGTGCTGCACTTAACCTTCTGACTGCGAGGAATAAAGGAGATCCAAGAATCTTGGATCTTGGGCTTGTAAAAAAATTGAAAGCGACGAGGGGTGGGCTCCTCGCGCTGTGATTTGCACATGAACTCGAAATGAGTCATGCGCACAAGTCCAAAACGGATGGACTTGGGATATATGTATCCCGAAAAAAACGTAACACCGCGCCTACAAACCTTGTCATCGGAAGACGAAGGTTGCAGTGGGTGAAAAAATGGGTGTACAGTGAAATATAGCCGGTAGGCGGGTCCGCCGCCGTTTGCCCGGCCACAGGCAAACATGCAGCCAAACACAGGGAGAAAACCCTGTGACGAGATGAGGCTGTCGAGATCGGCCTGCCTCAGTTTGCAGGGGATTTCATTCCACCTTTTCGTGGCCTTGGTCCTCCCTACTTCCTCCGATGTGGTCTCAACAACCCTCTACCCCTTGCCCTTTTGCTTCAATGTCGACATCACCACAGATTTCACACGGCGTCTTCGAGAGGCAACAGAGGTGATTGAGGGGTTAGAGGAGTCTGAGCTATCAGACATAAAATAAACAACAGCAACAGATAACAGGGTATTTGGAAGCAATAACCAGAAATCGGAAAGATAGAAGCTTTGGAGTACACAACAATGAAGATGAAGATAAAAATTTTTCCTAAGGGTCTGCTTTTATAGGCCCAGGAGAGAGAAAGTGGCAACTGATCGGATTTCACGCGCCCCCACTCGCAGGTGTAAGCCCAACGAGGGCGCGGCAACGTGTCCCTAACACTGTTGAGGGGACATAAAAAAGTAACGGAACTGCCACGGAGCAGAGACGCGCCCCCACTCGCAGGTGCAAACCAATGCGGGCGCGACACGTGTTCCAGACAGCTGTGCAAGGGGACATGAAAGGCAACTGTAGCACCTCGAGCACACGAAACGTCTGACACGTTTCCGGCGCACGTCACCATCCAACCAACCACGTGTTTGGACCCTTTCGTTTCAACCAAATGGATAGAACTTCGCGCAACGATGGAAACAACCAAGAAAACGACAAAACCCCATTAAAAAGACCAAATCAGTTAAGTCTAATATCTATCTTACCGCGCTAGCGCGAGATAAGACACACATTAGACTGGGGGGCTTGAAGAGGTATGTACCCCGCCTCAACACCGAGCAAGGCGGGTCAACCCACAAGATAAAGACATTATAAAGGCACAAAGCCAAAACATATGCGCATGGCGCATACAAAACATGCTCAGGCATCATATGCCCAGGCACACATATGCTCGCGCATCACATATGCGCGCGGCGCATCACATATGCGCGCGGCGCATATCACATGCTCGTGCATATCACATCTGCGCATGAAACATCTGCGCGTGAGAATAAAGAGAAGACCTCGCGCATCCTCAGGATTGGCGCATATCACACATGCACATAATCGAACCTCGTCCTTATCAGGATTAGGGCAACCTTGATTGTGCACGTCAGACAACCTTCCAGAAGGTATCTTTTTAAGGAGTAAGAATATGCTGATGTTGACAGCTGCCAAATGAAAGGTCGACAACTCAGCATGACATATGTGCTACCACGTGATTACAACCAACGAGAAACGCGCCAGGTGTCCCAGAGGACACGTGGCGCAGTGCGATTGGAGGAGGCCAACGAGGCTGAGCCCAATCAGTGGAAACCTAGCACTATAAATACAGCATCAACTCCACTTTGATGAGGACATTCATACTCAATCATTGACAGTTACAGGCAGTGATATCACATTCAATCATATTGAATTACATTCACTCACAGTCAGTTACATACAAACACACAGTCACACAATCATACATTATTCAGCTATTAAGCAATACTCTCCAGATTCCCTGACTCTCACATTATTATCTTCTCCTACACATACTTATTCCACGCCGGAGGGTTACCCCAAAGAGGACCCCTCTGTCCCTTTCTGAGGGGTAAGTTAACGGCGTGGTTCATTTTGTAGGTGGAAGAACACAGATCCAGAAGACCATCGGTGAAATAGTACAATCAAAACCCGAGGAAAGTAGATCTGCTACCAGAGGAAAATAGCCTTTGTAGGCATCCAGGAAACATTTGAGCTTGAATGGCGCCACGGAGTCCACCTTTGCGTTTGAGCTTGACTGTTACCCCCTCCCAAACATCGACGCAAAGGTGGACTCCGTGGCGCCATTCAGAAGGTTAAGTGCAGCACCGTGTCATTTAAGAGCCTTCATGACTGGTCTGAGAGGTTCTTCTACATCAGGTCTGAGAGGTTCTTCTACATCTGAGAGGTTCTTCTACATCAGGGCTGGTCTGAGAGCCTTCATGACCTCCTGTCCACTTGAGGTATGGTGGCGTGACCTCCTCCCTTCGCGCGGCTGAAGAGAGAAGGCAGTGTCGCGCCTGGCGAAAGGTATACTTTGCTTACCCATAATGGTTCAATGAGGGCGATTGTGATTGAATTATTACTAAATCTTTTCGGCATTTGAATGTTTGCAGGACCGGCGACGGTAGCAGATCAGCCGCAGGCGCAACAAGGTGCTTGAGGCTGCGCCGGGGGCTGCTTCGAAGTCCCCTGTTCTACCCTCAGAAAAGGGTAGAATGAACTTTATGGCGTTGTTTGCCGCACGAACAGAATTGCGCGAAGGTATGTTTTGCGCCATTGTCTTCTGAATTTTTTGTTTTTGATCAAATCATAAACCCTTTTTTGTTGTTGATTTGTTCATAGGAGTTGTAGCTGGCGTACAAAGCTGCTGGTGACACTCCTGGCGCCGTTGCCGGCGCCGCTGGTTCTGGTCCTGCTCCTGCTAGTGCTGAGTCTCCCTTATTGGGATTACAAAGGAGCAGGAAGCCGTATTGCGCGCCGAACTGGCGGCGTCGAGACCTCCCTCGCCTCCTCCTACGCGCAGCCCCCTCGCCGCGAGGCTGGTTTGGAGCCCTCCAGGTCGCAGGAGAAGAGGTCGATTGAAGAAGATGAGGAGGATGAGGGAGCTCAAGCTGAAGACTCCTTCGGAGTCCGTGCCAGCCCCTGCGATGCCACAAGTCTTCAGCAGCGCATACTTCTGGTGGGGCTGGCGCTGACTTTTCTGCTTTATCCCCGCAGGTATGTTTTAATTTGTTGCTCCGCTGCGTGTACTTCCATATAAGCATGTTTTTATGACTTAGAACATTTCTTGTGTTTTGCAGGAAGGTGACCACGTTTACCGCCCGAGATGGAATATTAACGAAGACAGTTCTTCCAATCCATGGGTGTATGCGAGGACTTCTGGGCTCATGCCGTGCCTCCTACTGAAAGAGGTATCAGGAGGGGCGCACCCGCGCTGACTTGCTCAACGATCACATTTTCGCTGGGTCGCCTTCTTTTCTGCCTCCCAAGAGCTTCATCGTGATTATATTAAAGTACGCGATGCTCTTGTGGAAGCCCAGCAAGAGCTAAGGTGGCTGCCTGGAACCTTTCTGATGCTCGCGCACGAGCTGAGAAACTCAGGCGGAGCTCAGCGAAAACCGAGCAAGTGCCAACACCGCCTTTATTAAGCGCGGGCATGAGCTCCAAGCTGCGCGGGAGAAGCAGCAGGTGGCGGAGGCCGAAGTTGCCAAGTACGCGCGGAGAGTGCGTGACTTGGAACTGGAGGCGGAGGCGCGTGACCAAGCTATCGTCCAGAATATCACTGAGAAATCATCACTGGAGAGCGAGGTTGCGCGCCTGAAGAAGTATTTGGCGGCCGCGCAGGCCGATAGAGATGAGGCCCTGGCGACGGCAGCGTCTAGCCAGGAAGCACTTGTTGCCTGCGCAGGCGGAGAAAGAAAAAATATTGGCGGCAGCAGCGTCTGATAGAGAGGAGCTAAAAAGACCAAGGAAACTGTTGAGTTATTAAACTCCCAGGTTCCCTGCCCTCGAGACGTCTGTTGCTGGCCTCAGCGCAGGATCGCCAATGGCTGGTGTCAGAGGGCATGACTCGTTGCGCTTTGGCGATGAAATATTCTGGCGAGTTTCAGGCCCTTGTGATGGACTGCAATGCTGCCGCTGCGCTTGGTGGGTCGAGCTGAAGG
>NW_027500363.1:0-31589 GCF_021521415.1 Bidens hawaiensis
TACCCAAATTGGGAGGAACTTGGAAGTCTACATGGATGACTTGGTCATCAAAAGCCCTGACCCAGAAGCGATGTTGAAAGACATCGAAGAAACTTTCAACACGCTCAGGAAGATAAACATGAAGCTCAACCCTAGCAAATGTGCCTTTGGAATGGAAGAAGGGAAGTTCTTGGGGGTCATCGTCACTAAAGATGGCTTCAGAGCGAACCCTGAAAAGGTCGAAGCCATTATCAAAATGGAATCACCTACTACCATCAAACAGGCTCAGACGCTGAATGGACAACTAGTGGCACTTAATCGCTTTTTGGCAAACCACGCGGATAAGTCGTTTCCCTTCGTGTCAACGTTGAGAAACTGTTTAAAGAAAACGCACTTCCGCTGGACACCAGAAGCGGAAGCAGCTTTTCAGGAGATTCGGTCACGCTTGATCGAACTCCCAACACTCACAGCACCAGAAGCGGGAGAGGAATTAATCCTATACCTTTCCGCAACAGATAGAGCAACCGGGGCAGTCCTGCTAGTAGAGCGAAAAGGCATCCAGATGCCAATCTATTATGTCAGCCGTATCCTAACAGACGTAGAAACCCGGTACTCTACCCTCAAAAAATTAGTCTTAGCACTTATACACGCTTCACGCAGGTTAAGACGATATTTCCAGGGTCACCCAATCACCATTCTCTCCAACTTCAAACTTGCAAACGTTCTAGGAAAACCCGAGTTATCGGGACGCCTAGCCAAATGGGCAATTGAGTTGGGAGAATACGCGATAAAGTATAAGCCAAGACCAGCCATAAAAGGCCAGGTTCTGGCCGACTTTATTGCAGAAGTGCCTGCATCGCGGGAGAAAGAGTGCCAGGAAGAGGCTCAACCCTCTCCAGCACAAGACATCAATGATGTCTGGCGACTCTACACTGATGGGGCAGCCAATAACGAGGGTTCAGGCGCAGGGCTGAAACTAACCAACCCAGCAGGCCAAGAATACACTTACGCTATTCGACTGGATTTTCCAAGTACGAATAACGAAGCCGAGTATGAGGCATTCTTGGCTGGGCTGAGAATTGCGCGTAAGATGGGAGTGAAAAACTTGGAAGCCCACGTGGATTCCATGTTAGTAGCCAATCAAATCAACGGGACGTACACGGCCGTGAACGACACAATGGCCCTGTACCTCGCACAAGCAAAATCCCTTATGCACGATTTCAACGACTGCAAAGTCATACACGTCAAGCGAAGTGAAAACAAATCTGCGGATGCGTTAAGCAAGCTTGCATCATTAGCCTTCACCCACTTAGGAAAGGATATCCGCATTGAACTCCTCGAGACACCTTCGGTCCCGCACAAGGAAATTTGTGTCATCCAAACCGGCACGGAAACGTGGATGACACCAATAATAAAATACCTTGCGGCAGGTACACTCCCAGAATCCAAAACACAGGCAAGAAAACTACGCTGTAAAGCACTGAATTATCAACTCATCGATGACATCCTTTACAGACGTAACTTTCTTGGCCCACTCTTAAGATGCGTGGACAACCAAGATGCTGACTACCTCCTAAGGGAAGTACACGAAGGCATCTGTGGAGTACACGCAGGTCCCCGCGCTGTTGTAGCTAAGCTAAACAACGCGGGATACTTTTGGCCGGGGATGCATACGGATGCACTGGCATACATCAGAAAATGCAGGTCTTGCCAGCTTTACGCACCCAACACGCACCGCCCGAAGAACGAACTTGTTCCAGTCACTTCTTCATGGCCATTTCAGAAGTGGGCCATCGATGTGACAGGCCCATTTCCTACAGCAGCAGGAAATGTTCAGTTCCTAGTGGTAGCCATCGACTACTTCACCAAGTGGATAGAAGCAAAACCCTTAGCCCAAACAACCGCAAAACATATCAAAAAATTTATTTGGGAATTTATTATTTGTCGTTTTGGACTTCCACAGAATTTGGTGAGCAATAACGGCACCAACTTTGCTGACAAGAAGCTACAACAGTGGCTGAAAGAACTTCAAATCACCCACACCTTTACCTCAGTGGCACACCCGCAAGGTAATGGTGAGGTGGAACGAGCAAATAAAAGCATCGTCGAAGGCATCAAGAAAAGACTCTTGGAACACAGATCCGGCTGGGTGGACGAGCTTCCGCACGTCCTTTGGGCAAACAGAACGCTGAAGAAGGCCAGTACGGGAGAAACCCCGTTCAGCCTCACTTATGGCACGGAAGCCATGGTCCCGGTCGAAATTGGTTTACCCTCACCAAGGATCTTGATTCAGCCAGAAGACAATGATGCGGAAAGACGGTTGGATCTTATGCTGACCGAGGAACGTAGAGACTTAGCCGCAGTGCGTGAAGAGAACTACAAGCGACAAATGCAAAAGTACTACAACACGCGGGTAAAACTCTGCAACTTCAATGTAGGAGACTACATACTGCGTAACAACGAGGCTTCAAACCAAGAACGCCCAGGAAAGCTGGCCCCGGTCTGGGAAGGGCCATACATTATCAAAGAAGTCCTGGGAAAGGGCGCATACCGGCTCGAAAGGCTCGATGGCACTCCCATCCCAAGAACATGGAATGGAGCTCAATTACGCAAATGTTATATGTAGATCAATTCCAAACTTGTAAAGAAAAGGCCTAGAGCCACTTCTAATGGAAATGATTCTCCTTTCAAAATGTGTTGATAACTTTACCTTTATACTTATGAACTTCCCACGCTGGTGCCGGTATTCACCGCATAAATGGGGGAAGAAGTAAGTCGTTACGTGTGGAAGGCGGCAAAACCCGCATAAACACAACGCTAAAAATAAGGAAAACCTACACGCAGGTCAGATGTAAGTAAAGTTTAGCCATCCTTGTAAGTGCAAGTGACGGTCTTACCCGCACAATCACGAACAAGGAAGCAAAACTTCAACCTATCATCTACCACGTTCAAAGGTTAACTTATGCTAAAAAAGGACGAGGAAAACCTACACGCAGGTCAGATACGGGTAAAGTTTAGCCATCCTACTAAGTGCAAGTGACGGTCCTACCCGCACAATCACGAAAGAGAAAGCAAAACTTCACACCTATTATCTACCACGTTCAAAGGTTAACTTATTCTAAAACACTTGGAAAATTGCTAATTTAAACTAAAGTGTGCAAGTCATATAACGTTTATAAAGCAAGGAATCCAATGAAAGAAGCGGTCTTAGCCGCACAAAGATTTATATTTCATAAATATTCGTTACAAGAATGGCCGGGTAACTACCCGCCTACAAGAAAGTAAATCTATACAAACTAAATCTATCCTAGCAGCGGGAAGGGATCTTCAGGATCAGGCTTCAGGGCCACTTCCACTTGGACCAGCGCCGTCAGTAGAGCGTGGCAGTTCAAGGAAAGCCTTAAGGATAGCTAGCCCATCATCAGCAGCAGCAACTTCATTCACCTTCTCCACCACCGAATGCGGGAAGGCAGCATATTGGTTCACTGCTTGGTCGTAAATAGCTTCAGTATCCACATTATACAAAGGGAAGTTGGAAGGCGGGACGCCTTTCTCAACAAACCCTAGACCAAGCAGGAAGCCGGCCCGTTCCCCATCCTCATGAGAAGCGTTGAGGGCTGCGCTCATAGCATCGTCGTAAGATGTCTCTGAGAAGACCCGATGCACAACCTACAAAAGAAAATATACAAGTGTCAAAAACCTTTTCTATTTACAAAGAAAAGCGTAAAGACAAGAAAAGCTTACCTGAGACAACGCTTCTCGAAGAAGCCATTCCTTGGCAACCAGAGCTTCTTGGAGGGCAGCTTGAGCTTCGTTACGGGCGCGTTCGGCTTCACTCTTGTTAAGGTTGGCAAGCAACACTTTTTTAGCCGCAGCCTCTTCGACGCCCTTTAGCTTCCGCTCAGTATGGTCAAGCACCCCCCTCTGGTCCAAGATCTCCTGGAGCTTTTTGGCGTCTTCCATCGCCAAGGCATCATGAGCCTGCTGGAGAGCCTCTAATTTGGCTTTAAGCTCTTCATTCTCCACGCGTAGAGGCTCAGCAACAGCTTCAGCCTTGGTGGCCCTCTCGGTTGCGTTCCTCGCAGTTTCCTTAGCCAGCCGAAGCTGTTCATTAACAGCTTGGGCAGCCTTGGAACGGGCCTCGAGTCGAGCCTGAACTTCAACCTCGAGGGCCTTGAAGGCCTTCTCCTTCTCCGCAGCCACTGCGGCAAGTTTTTGGTTCTCCTCCCGGACAGCCCGCGCCTGAGCTACTTCCTTAAGGCGAGCTGCTTTTAACTTGTCGTTTTCACGACAAAGCAGCTCGACGCGCGGCTGCATCCGGGCTAGGAGAACCCGAAGCTCATTGGTTAGCCTACCCTCCTGGTAGCTAGCCATGGCTTCCCCCAACGCACCACTGGGAGCAGCGTGACGAGCCCATTCCACGCACTCCAAAGGGGTGCGAAGGGTTGTTCCTCGGCGAATGTTCCATCGTGGAACATACACTTCATTGGAATCCGACACTGCAAAAAATACAAAGCAGTTAGGAAAAGATGATAAAATATATATATATATATATATATATATATATATATATATAATGGGCCAGAAGAACCCTACGCACCTGTAGTGTCAATAACAGGCCGATAGCCGCCGAACCCATCACCTGAACCCAAAGGAAATCCATCCAAGAGGTCAGGCAGATGGGAATGTGGCAAAGACTGGCGAGAAGCCCCATGCGTACCTGATGGACCGGCCGTCGTTGCCGATGGCGGAGGCACGGTAGCAGCCGCCGCGGGATCCGCAGCAATAGTAACCGCCGGCTCGGTGAAAGATGCTGTAAAAATAGCACTCACAGCCGGCGGTGACGTCATCTCAGCTGGAACAGTCGGCTCAAAGGAGTGAGCAACTGGACCAGCGGAAGCAGGCGCAGGCGCCTGGGTCGTCGCCTCAGGTAGGCTGACCAAGCCTACCGTCATTGGCGGGGAGGTACTACTCGGTGCTCCACCCTGGAATGCGTCAACATCCACGCCTGCGTAAAGAAAAAAAGTGTTAAAAGATATTAAGCTATGAAGATAAAAGCTAAAGGAAGTTTGTACTTACGGGTTTTCTTGAGCCTAAAGGTACGGAGAGGCGGGGACGAACCCGATGGAGCCGGCCTCTTTGCGCCGGTCACCGTCGTCTTCTTTGGCTCTCCGGAGGTGACAATCACAACCTCCGGAGCGGTGGTCTTATCACCACCGGGATTCCCCGCCACCTCTTCGCTCTCGGTCTCCGAATCAGACCGAGGCGCTGGATCGGCAGTGGAGGCCTTCTCCTTCCCCTTCCCGCCGGCAGCCTTCTTCTTCCGCACCAACGGAGGACCATCTGCGGATTCCTCATCAGAACATACGATTAAAGGAATTCCAGCAGAGGTTTCAACATTGAGGGGTCGAGGGTCGAATAGCGCCTTACCTGGCCGACGGGCGCTAAGGATCTCATGACCTAGCGGATAAACCTCCACGAACCGATCCGCCGTTTGTTCTAGGATGGGCAACTCGTTCTCGTCTAGAGCGCGAGTACCCATCCGGGCGGGACCGTCAGCCTCCCGCGGATTAAGGAGCGACTGCAGGTCGTTCCCCTCTGAAATAAACAGGAAAAAAGTTAGAAGCAATTCAGAATCAACAATAAGAGACAAAGCATACCGTAAGGAACAGAGTTCGAACCGTATTCGAGGACGATTGGGATCTTTTGCGCATCGGCAGCCTTCCACACCCGGCTCATCCCCAGCATCACCATCCCGGACTCCGCAAACCGGTAAACCGGAGATTGGACCCGAGATATCTTCGCAAACCATTCCGCCTCCTGGTAGTTGGAGGCGTGAAGGCTGGGAAGTGCTTGCCCGTTCTTGAATTTCATGGCAATGGGGATGGCGCGAGCGGATATGAAGAAGAACTCCCTCTTCCACGCGCGAAGACTGCGCTCGGTCGCGCAGATCTTTAAACCCTTAATCCGGGTTGTCAACGTGTACCACCCCTGGATGCACCTCCAAGTGTAGAAGGTCATCAGGCGGTCAACATAGGGCTCAACGCCCAGTATCCGGCACACCCACTCAAAGTGGCGAATCTTGGCGATCGCCATGGGGTGCAACTCGGTCAAATGAACACCGTGCCTCTCAAGGACACGGTAAACAAACTTTGTCAATGGGAACCTAAGATTCCCATAGACAAAGAATGCAGCATAAACCCCGATCTTGCCTCTGGGGGCATCGTATACCGTCTGGTGGGGTTCAGGAAACTCAGGCTCGAGAGACTCGAGCATGAACTTCCTGACGACGTACCGATATAGATCGCCAGGCAGAGCACACTGGCACTCACCAGCAGTACTCTTGTCATCAGCTGTAGAATCGATATCACGAGACATCTTGTAAAAGAAGAAAACGATTTCGGGAGAATGCTTGCCTGAAAAGGATGAGTATTCGCCGGAAATCGCTTAAAAGATGAAGAGTGAAAGTGTGGATTACAAAGAACCCTCTTCCCCTTTATATACTAATCGCAATTAATGCGATGCATTTAATACGGAAGAGAGAGAAAACGAAGGTGCAATGAAACTATGACACGTGGCAAAAAGCAAGCTGGCAACAGCTGTTGACAAGACGCATACCATTAATTTAGCGGCCACGCGCCCGAAAAATCGCGCCCACGCGCCTGAAAAAGCGTCTGGAATGACCATGTACTGTCACGTCACCATAACTTCCTGCACGTCCTGACACAGTCAGAAGAAAACGTCGCACGACGTTTCAGATGTTTGGACTGTTCCTATCTTTCCACCAACTCTTCGAATTTCGAAATTCAAAATTCAAAAAGATTCAAAAGTAAGCGGGAAAATACCCCTTACCTTGGCAACCAAGTAACCATAAGACGGGTGCGGGTACAGTGTCAAGGCAAAACCCTTCACATACTTAGCACCCGCAGGGAATTGACGCCAGGAATACCTTGGAAATAAAGTAACCGTAAGACAAGTGCGGGTACAGTGTCAAGGCAAAACCCTTCACATACTTTAGCACTCTGCAGGGAATTCAAACCAAGAAGGATCTTCTGGGCCATGCTTGCGGAAACGGGAATAACATCCCCGCATGACGGGAACGTCAAGAACTATATTGTTTGAAACTCCAAGATGGAATTGGTGGTTTTAGCATAATTGATCACTATGTTGAAAACTACCAAGACCCCATGGAGAATCCACACAAATGGGACTCAACGCTCCTGACGTGCGAGGAGGTTACAAACCTACCCGCTTCATACCCAAAGATCAAGCAGAAAAGTCGGGAATTTCTGCGTGACATCAGGAAAACCGCGGGAAGAATCACCACGGAAAACCTAAAAACTAAACCCTTTTCAAAATCCCTAGCTAAGTCCAAAAGTTCACCTCACTTATTAATAATTCATGAGAAGAACATTGGACTGGGGGGACTTGAAGAGGTAGGTCCCAGCAGAGCCCAGTTGGACCCGCAAGACTCACCTTGAACAGGGACGTCTGCGCAATGACCAACTGCTCCAGCAGGACCCACCATGCTCAAAGAACCTTACGCGCAGTACGCCAGCTGTACCCGCAGGGAAAGCCTCCCAATGGTAAAGTACCCCGCCTGTTCCCGCAGCTGCGGATACAAGCCATCAGGGAAGGCTACCCGCACTAACAGCAAGGCTACACGCACAAGGCATTAGCTACTTCAGTATTCACATGAAGGAATGAGCAAGGCGGGAATACTCCCGCCCAAATGAGCCAGTCCGTATGCTTCTGGAAGGTCCTTCGTACTATACTTACTAAGGTATGGGCGGAACAGACAAATTGACCAGAGCAGCCCATGAACCAATCACAGGGTGACAGCTCACCGACAACAATACGAGGAGGAGCACCCTCTAGTACTGTTTGTCACTATTAGGCGCTGCCTACTCACCAACCCTTACGAGGGGACGTGCGCAGCCTACAGTTGGTGGAACAGTGCGTAGCCGGCAGTAAAGGAACAGTATACAGCCGACCTTTACTGTTGGCCGTAGCCTACTCACCAACCAGCATGGCCTGTGCGTAGTCCACTGTTGGTGGAACAGGAATACGATTCAGCCGGCAGTACCTTCTAGGAAACCTACCTTCGGCTATAAATACTCCAACACCTTGGAATGGTAAGGACATCATCTGATATCTCAATCTTATCTAGCAATCTCTTAATATACACTTATATTCAGAGCAATCTAGTCTGATTCTCACGCCGGAGGGTGGTCACAAGGAGGAACCCCCCCCCCCCCCCGTCTCAGTGACGAGCTTACGGTGTCTGTTTTGCAGGTCTCCAGAAGAACAACCTTCTCTGCTGGACCTCATCCTCGTGGGAAACATTACTTAACCCCCAGATTATCTATAATCTGTCCAGGGTTCACTTAGTGTTTCTTCAACCATTCTTCCCTAACATATCACGTAATTTCCATCTCTCTTTCTCTTTCTCTTTCTCTTCCCATTGATTATTATTATTATTATTATTATTATTCCGCCTTTGAAATCTAACACTTTTTCGATATTACCGATTCAAAAACATGGGTCGTGCCAAAATTACCATGGAACCAATCTCCGACCCCAAAAAACGCAAATTCACTTTCAACATAAGAAACGAAAACATGATCCAGAAAGCTCGACAACTCGCAACCCTTTGCGACATAAATGTTCCCATGATACTCTACAGTGATGATCAAGAAACCCCCCAAATCTTCTCACCCGATCATGACCAACTCAAAAGATTGATCGATGTTTATAAGCGTACTGGCCCCGAGGGAATCAAATATTACGCTTTATCGGATTATTACACGGACAGGAAGATCAAGATTGAAGAAGAACTTGTTAAGGCGAAAAAGAAGAACCTAGAGGCCAAGTTTCCTTCGTGGTTTGATTTCTTGGATAATTGCACGGAAGCGGGTTTGAGGAAGTTTGCGGAAGGGCTGGAGAAAAAAAATCATTGATGTGCAAAGCAGAATTAAAAATTATGAGAATATTCAGAACAACCAGATGAGCATGCAGTCTTGGAACCTTAATTTGATGCCGTCGGCTGATTCGCTGATGTTGAATGAAGATGGTGATCATGTGAGTAATGAGGAGGAGAGTTACAGTCTTGAATCTCCATCAATGGAGCATCGCTTTCAGCCTGAGTCATGGCATCAGTTCTTGTGAAGAATGCATGCTAATGAAATCATTGCTTTCTTAATAGTCTAGTCTAATTCATTAAATAGGTATTTATGATTGGTTAGTTAGTTTGGTGATTGTGTTTTCAGCTAAACTTAGTTAATGATTATGATATTTTGTTTGCGGTTTATGATCATAGAGTTAGTGTTATATTCAAACCCCATGCGGTTTATGATTAAATAGGTACTAGTGGGAGAGCCCGCGCGTTACGGTGGGGATGCAACAGAGAACTCGGTTAGTAGCGTTTCGATTTATTATGGTGCCAACATTACTTGTGCATTACGCCGCGACTTTTGTCTACATGCAATGAATGTCTACAGTGTTTTTCTTAGTCATGTTTGGGTCATTATGTGCAGTTGAAAAATTAAAAGACGCTTATATACACACATACACAAAAGTCAAGGTGAATCTTTGTAATCACACGATGTTCTTTTGTCCTGTGTGGTCCATTGCAATTTGTAACGGACATTTGTACCAGTTAGGTCATTATGTGGACTTGTTTTGAAAGTTTTGGTCTAATTTCAGCCATCAATAAATATCGTACAAGACAATAACAACCCAAGAAAGGAAAAAAATACATATTTAATTGGCTTGTATGTATAAAAAAGGTTAATGGGTGGGTGAAGCATAAACAAGAGTTAAAAAAGAAGTGTATGACTGATTAATCATAACAAAAAATAGAGTTTCCTTTGGCTTTTTTACTTCAATTTGTGAATCATGTCTTTCATATACAAGGCCACCACATTAGCATCTAAGTGCATAATAAGAACTTGTTATCATGGTGTAGATAAAGGTTCAAGATTTCAAATACCAAAATCATATTCTAACGGCTAAGCCCGTGCTTCGCGATAGATAGTTTTACCAAAACTATTGAGAAGCGATAACCAAATTAACGAAAATTAATTAGCTTTGGTTTTTAAGCAACCAACATGTTTAGTTTTAGTTCGTTTTAAAAGAATAACCAAACCAAACCAACTCATGTATATATACCCATGTATAAAATGGCATTTTGTACCCTTTTTTAGCATTTAAAAAATGTACGGCCAATATCCCAAGCAATATCCCATTAAGTGTTTATAAGGTCACATTAGAGAACATAAATATCAATAAAATAAAACATTGCAAGTAGCCCAAGAATTAATAACTTTTTTTTTTGTTGCATTAAATTATTTTTGTATATTATACATGAATATATTAACAAATGTAAATGTAGGAACACAAAATAAGTTAAAGAAACATTCAAGAACATAAATAAATTCCACAACTGACTTCCACAATCACGCTCTCCGGAGAATTGACAACTACTTCAACTTCAGTTTCAGGTAGTTGAATAACAACTTGATCAGTAATATTATTGTCCACCACATGTAAACTTTCAACTACTTTAGATGAAAAGACTGAGCATATAATAGCTTAGTTACAAATTTCCAATAAAATGTAAATATAAAATACAGGTGTATCTTCATTTCTTAGCTCATCTTTCTTGGAATTTATGGACTCCTCAACATGCTCGACAGGGTCGATGTTTCCATTATTATGAACGGTGTCTTTAATCAACTTCACCAAATCATACCTGCTTCAAAATATTACTAAAAGAAAAGAAAAAAAACCATCAATATCTTTTACATAACTGGTCCGATTATAAGCATCCTCTCTTTGAACTATGGAGGTTGGAACCAGATTAAAAATAAATATATATTTTTTCTATAAAGAATCTCGCATTTTGTTATCTCAGACTACGTATTTAGGTTAACACTACAGATACACACAGCAAAAAAACAAACACGGCTCGTTTATTATCTTTGAAACATTTTAGTTCTATCCTTTTTTTAACTTCTCACCAACGTAACATGCAAAAAGTACAACTATTTTCAAAACCGGTCGCACTAATAAGGCGGTTGATTCGATAACAGGTGGTGTTACAAGAAATGCACTTACTTGCCAGGTTGCGGTTGAACATAAGTCTGAATCATATCCAACCCTCCTTTTGCCTTCGAAATAAAATCTTGCAACATCTAAAACATGAAAATAAATTCCCAGAAATTAGTTATTGATTGCAATATACCAAATAGAAAAAAGAATAATACTAATAATCATAATAATAATCAAGAAAATAAGCACATTGATAAATTTACCTCAGGATTGCTTCTTGGGTAATGAATGGATCCGGAAATATAAATCTTTCTTTGAAATTAATGGGCGGTTGCCATATGATAAGTTCAGTGCTTCTTAGGTGGGAAAATTTGCGCTGAACGACAGCGTTTGTCTAGGACAAGAAAAGAAAGCATATCTAAACACTCCAGAAACCCAGCATCGATCACACCCCCTTCTCAACACACTCAACTACATCGCCATAATCCGAATAAGATATCCACAGTCATTATAAGCATACACAAAAATAGAGTTTTGATATATAGGCTGATTATAAATTCTTCACCACCATAAGCAACAACTTTCACACAAGCTTGAAAGCAAAACTTCTTAGCTTCAAAAAGCTGAAAATAATATTCATAAAATAAGATAAACCTAGGGGTGTAAGCAAGCCAAGCCGTTCGTGAGCTACTCGAGATCGACTTATTAAAAAATCAAATCGAGTCTAGCTTAACTCGAGTCTAGCTTAAAAAAGAGCCCGAACTTGAGCCTAAACAAGCCTATTACTCATCTAATTTTTGTTAATATATATTTTTATGTTAATTCCTATCCAAAATGACAAAAGAGTTGATCTTGTGAACTAAGATGTTTAAAGCACAAGTATTTTATTTTGTCATAATTGAAAACACCAAGACCGATTATACCAATTGCTAAATTGGAGAAATCTGCTTCAATATCTAACTCAGTTTCCTGCTCTCCTTGCAAGCTTTTGGCTTCTGGAAGCTTCTCAAGTTTTGATATTGATCTTTCAAAACAATTGGCAAACATTTTCACCATAGCTTCAAAATATAAGGTATAGAAACCCGGAGCTATTACTTTAAAACATTTAAAACAATGCACATGACTATAGAAAAAACATCAAACTTAAAAGACTTAATAAGTTATATGCTTCATCATTAGCCATCATAATTACTCAGTTATTACGTGCCTAAGTGGAGTTATTGATATATTTGACTCTTAAAAAAAGTATTACCTCTTCATGTTTGTTTCCAAGTGGCTAACTCAACACGAATTTATCCCTTTCCCATAATTGGTTCCAAAATATCAGCAAGAACTCCCTAAATAATGTGTATGCAATGTCATATGAAATATGAAATGGGCCAAAACAAGATTGGGTAAAAAAATGAATTAAAAAAAAAGTAAAACTACTGTACAAGCTGATGAACGAACACTCATTATAATCATATTATCCGGACAAATTTAAGTTGAAGTTATCCTGTTTAAATGACTTGCTTTTGTAATTGGCTTAACCTTTCTAAGAGTTTCACCAATTATAGAAATTGGATTCTTTGAATGAAACGCAGGTCACAGAGACAGAAATCAAGTTCTTAATTCAACAAACATGTATATATAGTAATCGAGTTCATATCACACACCTAGGGTATTTAAATCTTTCATCTTATAAAGCCTGCAAATTGAAACAGTCTGCCAAAAAGAGAGAATTTTATTGAGATAGAGTAGCCTTAGCAGCATATCATAAAATTGTTGCCAGCCAAGATTAGTGTGGTTAGCCTTACAAGATTACTGACCAAACAAATCGATTTCCTAAATTACAATCAAACAACCAAATATACATGTTTAATTGAGATGAAATTTGATACCTGAATAATCTATAGAGTTTCCCTAATCGTAACCAAATTAAAAACTGTATGAACCCTAAAAAGAATGATAATTAGAGATGAAATTGAAACCTGAACCTGAGAGATGAAAATTTATGGAGTTGTTCCCAATCGGATGGGGAGTGGAAGAGTTAGAAGCGTTCAATTGAAGCGGTAGTTTAAGATAGGGTTTAAAGGCGTAATTGAACATGAAACGGACCCAATTGAATAAGAAGGAGAGGAAACGTCTCCGGGGCAGGCGACTTAAACCAACGTAGCCGGGATTATAAAGTTCACCGGAAATCATAAAGAAGTCATAAATGTTACGGCGTCTGAGTGAGAGAGAGAGAGAGAGAGATGGAGGTCAAATATAATATAGATATATAGACCCGTAAAATATACTAAGGCATAGAATATAATTCATACATGGTTTCATAAATGTACAAATACAAGTAAGACTATGAAATACCATTCAAACAGTTTAAACGAGTAAAATTGTAATATGGTGTGCATGCTAGCCTAAAACATAAAAAGATTAAAAGGGGGCATCATGTAACTCACCTGACACAAGTCACACATGTACCAATGAGCTAGAGAATATCTGAGCAGTCCTGCAAATCAAAAGCCTGTCGAGTTACACACAACAATTACTAACTAACCCGAACTGACTCGCTTATTCTACGGGACGTCCTAACATAATTTAATTGACCCGAAACCTCACCCATGATAATATCATTTACATAAGCCCCCGAGGCCTTAAATTTACCAACACTACCCTCAAGTAAAACCGGGGACAAAAGCGTTTACAAACTACACCCGGTTTATGTTAATTGTGTCGAATTCGCGCGTTATCACGCCGTGTAAGTAATTACCAACCAAATCAGGCCCGATTAGGTAAAATATAACTTTATTACAGCAATTAAGTCCCCTCGACACTACACGAGATGAATAGGTTGGCCATTCCCTTGTACAACGCACGAATGACCGTTTAAGCGAGAATTCGCGTTCTACCGAACCGTTTGAGCACTCATGGAACAGACCAAACACTAAACGAGTACGAATCTGGAAACAAGAGTCAAAGTAGAACATCATGGAAACAAGAATCAATAAAAAACAATCAATTATCATTGAGTTACAGACCAAACAATAAACGAGTACGAATCTGTCAGCAAACTGTTATCATCAAAACTCAAACCCTAACATGTTTATGACATCTCTAGGGTCCAATAAATGATTTAATGGTGAAAAAGAAGTTCATTGACATGGTACTAACCTTGAATTGATTGGAACCAGGTTTGGATTGCTTGGAGAGGTGAAAAAACCGTGGTTGGGGCTGCTTGGGATTTCCGATCGCAAGACAAAAGGGAGGCGACCAAAGTTATATTATCTTTAGGCAGTTCACAAAAGCAGTCCCTCTAATTGCAAAAGTGATGACTTGTTCCCAAAGCTTAAAGGATGGACTTTTAAAGAATTACTAGGAGACCCCTCAAGTTGAAAGATCAAATCCCGTTTAACATACAAACTCTACACACGTGCATGCCGTTAAACGAAAATTAGCGGGTGCTACAAACTAATCTAGTTATATAAGTACCCAAAGGTGATGTCCTGAGCAAAAGGATTGACAAATGGACTTTTACAACGTACTACAAGGCTCTAAATTAGAAAGATGAAACCACGCCTTTTAAACAAACTTTTATAAATGATCAAGCCGATTAACGAAATTTCCGGGCGTTACAGGGTTCGAACCCGGGTCTTGGAGATCACAAGCAAGTGCATTAACCAGATGGACTAGCTTAATTATTGTTAACATTCCTTATTCAAAATATATATATACTATATCTCAAGATCATCTTCAACCTTTAAACCCTAGAATTTCAAACCTTTAATTCGTTCCATGTTTGTAAAAATTAGTTTAGGGGTTTTGTTAATCGGCTAAAAACTAATACAAAAATTGATTACCCGTAATGATGCCAGAAAAGTGGAGAACGACGGCCGGAGCTCGGAGCTTAGGAGGGTAAAACGGAGGTTAAAGAGAGGATAAAATTAAGATGTGTTTGATGATTGAAATGAGGTTAATTAACTTGGCCGATATTCCGACGTGTTCAATGAAATTAAAGGGAAGATTATAGGACGTTATAATCTAATTAATATATTGATTAACGTTGAATGACGAAGACTACAGCCATTACAATAATTATCAAGGTAAATCGCGAGATTTGTGGGGGTTTTTTAGCTGTTGCCGGAACTGCTGCCGCCGCCGGCGAACATGGCGGCCGGAAAAACGTGGCTGCTGCTACTTTATTGAAAAAAATGTTATTTTAAATTCATATTTTCATAACAGCCCCTGGAGTTTGTAATGGTTTTAAAAAATTAGAATTTAAAACATAATTACATATAGGTCCTTGAAATTTGATATATTTTAAAAGATGCATTGAAAGTTATAATTCTTGGGTATTTTCGTATTATACCCAAATAGTTTGCGAGTTGATTAAATTTAATAATCTCTAAACCTCGGTGTTTCCTTATTTGGCCACAATAATGGAAAACGAAAGAATAACTGACTTTAAATTGTCGGGAATATTATATGATGATAAAATAATAAATGGTAATACACCGAAACGACACAATGGGTCGTGTTAATGAATACAAATACGAACAAAAATATCGACGTATAAATACATGCACAAAACTTAATTATATATATAAACAAACTGAAAATTAGAAATGTGTAACATCCGCATTTCCGAGAGTAGTATATAACAGAAAGTTTTATTATTAACTATGTCTCGTTAGTTTAATTGTGTGTGTTAATGTTTGGATAATAATGGAATTTGGAATTGTGAGTGGGTTGTGTGGCCCATAGCCCCCTGTATAAACCCAACTCCTCCACCCTTTCACCATTTTTCTTTCCTTTCACCATACACACACTCAATAACACACACACTTTCTCTCTTCTACCCGGATCCAAACCCGTGCCAAAGGAAGAATGAATCTTGGGTATAAACACCATAAAACAACAAGAAATACCACCAAGATCCTCGGATATGTCCAGATCCGAACCCGAGACCAAAAAGGTGAGTTTTGGCCAACGAGGTTGAGTTTTTGGGGTTGATTTCGACATGCAAACTTATAGAACGATAGATCGGGTTGTATAACGTAAGAAAACGTAAACTTGGTGATTTATAACCTCACGGGGGTGTTATAGGACAAAAATGTGATATCCGGACCTTGACAACTCGGGTATACAAAGTTGGTACGACCCAAAACCCATAAAAAGGGTAAAATCGGGCCCTAAGGAAGAGTCACGGAGGAAAATGGCTTTAAAATGGTAAAAACGAAGAAAAGGAAAAGATTTCGCAGCGCACAGACATGCGAAGCGAAACTTCTTCCCATGCGAAGCGAAACTTCCATGCGAAGCGAAACTTTCCATACGAAGCGAAACTTCCCTGCGAAGCGAAGCTCCCATGCGAAGCGAAACTTCCCATGCGAAACGAAACTTCCATGCGAAGCGAAACATCCATGCGAAGCGAAACTTTATTGACCGAATACATCCAAATATGTAAATTTGCTTTTTAAGTGTTCATAGAAAATTGATATAGAATAGGATACGTACTTGTCTCATTCAGTACTGAAGTCAGTCTACATGTAAGTAAAGCAAACGAGTAAAATAAGAATTCACAACAAAGCACGCCTTTTTCATGGGTTATTTGCACATAAGTCACATGACTAATCAATATAGCTAAAACTTACCAACACATTAGCTCACATGGTCATCACTTTTCGCCCATAAATCAGACACAAATTTAAATCAATCAAATAAAGAACCAAAGCCATGCTATACTCAAATCATCACACCCTTCTGTCGTATCCAAGTTATCGAGATAACAAACAAAAATAATAAACAAAACCATTCGCAAAATTAGATCGGGGTAGAATCCAAGATTCCAAACGAAAACCTCAACATACCTTGACAGTGAGTGAGGTCAAGCGAGAGCACGCTATGCAATGAGTATTGATTCTTCAAAAGTGATGCAAGCATGAGTTATGATTAAAAAAAGTTTTCCATATTTGCTTGTATGCTTTTGGACGTAACAAGCACATAAGCATTTTAAATAAGCAATCCTAAATAAAAGTGGCTTTTCAAATGCCATTTACTTGTAAAGTCTGCATGCCTTCACGAATCTCCCTTTCTCTAGTTTCCTTTCGTTCCTTCTTCCTCCTGTAATTTTGCATCTGAATAAATGAGCATTGATCAAACAAACAATTTTAGCTACAAAAAAAAAATAAAAAGAATTGAAACAGATACTTTTTATGCTATAAAACTAAGAATACGACATTTACGACGCAAAGCAATTAAAAAAAGAAATACCGACTCCATGTGCCATGTCAGAATGCTAGAGAAGGAATAGGAGCTTAAAAATCCCAATGCGAATTTGGTTGCCAACATAATTGGTTTCACATCTTTCATTGGTAATAAAGCTTCTTGCAAGCTCCAACACGTTAATTAGTCAAACAAGATAGAACAAAACCAACAATAAGAAATCAGTTGATGTGTTTTTGACATGAAACGACCCATGGAATAAGTTGATATGTGTACGGACATGATTAAGCCCACATAAATTCCATTTAATGGTCACCATGAAACCCCCTTTGCTTGATTTCATGAACTTGTACAAACTTTATGAAATTCTATCTATACAGTACCAACCTTACTAAAGCAGTGTATTCGGCTTTATAAACAGGTGCAGGCAACAAGAAATCGGTGGCATTGGTTCAGTTCGTGACATTTGTTTACAGTAAATGTCTTAAATATCACATTTAAAACGCCTTATGCATCACATTCAAAAAATTGGCCTTTTCCAATTATATATGCATTTCCTACATATTCCATTTAAGAAATGCATCATCATTTAGGAGCAAATCTTATGCACTTTTGTGAGCTCGTAACACATCGCGAAACTTCATTTTTCTTTATGAACCGAAAGTCCATAAGATACCGATATTCTCCAATCCCAATGCAACACAAATAGTATGCTAGCTCTGTACCACCACAAGTCGTGCATCTGTAACAAAATGTGATTACTTAATTGCACGCTTTTAAAAATGCTTGAAGTTAGTAGATACCACGCCAATTTGGCAATTAGTCATTCGGTAGCATTGTTAAGTCAACACCATTAACATATTACATCCCTAAATCCACCATAAACTGCAATTTTCATTCCATTAAACCTCACCACCATATGTCTAATAACTAATTCCACCATGATTAATTAAGATTCAACACCAATTACATTATAATTAAAAACCACAAATACAGATGCATATTTTACATGACTTCAGGAACAAAATGGACATAATGATTGATGATGGTCAGCATTTTGGGAAAAAATAAAAAAACCCGTCAATGAACTGTACCATTAAATGCAACATCTTAACACTACCATTGATCAAGAACACATACCAAAATTAAGATCTAGGTTTTCATTAGTACCCACCATCAGACGTCTTCGCTCATTAGAAGCTAGGAATTCCTTTCTTCTCATATTCATCAAACACGCATCATCCTCAGAAGCGGTCTCTAAACGATGGCATTCAATCCCAAAGCAGGAACATAGTTTACAATAGAATGACATCTGATAAGAAGTCATCCCCCATAATGTAGGTGTCTTTCGTGAGTGAATAATGTTCATAATATCAACCATCGTTTGTTGCCTAAGATGGGTCTGCGGATCCCACCCCACCATCATAAGGAAGGCAACATAAGGATAAAGAGTGTAACCATCCATTCGGTAAATAGGCTCATGCATGGTGTCATAGAAGCCAAGAAAGCATTTGACTACTATTTGCGGGTGGCTGCATTAAATGAAAAAAATGTGCATGCAATCTTCTTAATCTTAATACAATAATAAAGAAAGACTCTTTGAGAAGAGGGCAGCCGGGGGGGGGGGGGGACTGAAGAAAAAGGCAGCAGTATGCATACTATTCAAAGTCACGTGGCACATGAGGGTGAAATAAGGCAATTTTTTCTTAAGCCGTTTTCAAAACCGCCAAATCACCAGTGATGTGAAAGCCTCACCTGCTTTCTTAAGCAACAAATACAAATGATACGGAATACGATCAGGTCATGTCCCTGATTAATAAAAACCAAAGTCGAAAGCCCCCTCAAAGATCTTTTTACCGTGAGTAGTCTGAAGTTCCTTCGCTACCTAAACAATCAGAGCAAAAAAGATTAGAACAATAAATATTAAGACTGTTAAGGTTCATACAACACGAGCTAGCCATCTATCTATAAGCGTATTATTTTTTATCGGGCGGTTACAAAAGTTTCATGAAAAACACAAACCCTTGTTTCATAGTGATTGTTTTTAACCAAATCAATTAACTAATAATAGGTTTATGTGACTATCAACTTTGATATGTAACGGTACCTGGTGTACATACTCGTCAAATGACATGTCATCTGTCGCTGGACGCAAGACTTGTTCACGGGCCTGTATACACCATATGCTTTTCCTAAACAGTCAGAGATCGATCAGCAACAGAGTCCAATGGCCTCTAAAGCCCATGTTGATTGCTTTAAAGTTTTAACCAAATCAATTAGTTAATTAACTAATAATAAGTTTATGTTACTAATATGTAACAGTACCTTCCCTTGAGGCATGCGAGGTCTCCTCAATACAAACCCCACGCTAGTCTATAAACAATAAGAGCAAATAAATTAGAATAATGACAAAGTCCAATATCAATTTTGATGCTTGTGACAACACCAGTGCTAAATGCTCCATAAGTGGTATCCCTTTTGGCAAGGGTTGGGTCTCACTAACAAACCCCTACATATAGCAAATAAATTAGACTAATAATTATAACAATACCTGTATGCATTAAATGCTCCATAATTGACCAAAAGTTAAAAAAACATTTTAAGCATCCTTCATTCCAACTCAGTTTATTCGGATTTTAGTTTTGGTTCAGTTTAGTTTATTCAGCTTTTGGTTTCGCTTTCAGTTTTCAAGCTTCGTTTCTATTTATTCGGATTTTTAGTTTATTCGGTTTAGGTTCAGCTTTGTATTTATGTAAAATTGAAATTTGGATAATTGGGTTGAATTGGTAATCACAAATTTGGTTTAAAATCGCAGTGGTATTTGTTCGGATGCAAATCCGATACGAAAATTGGCAACTTAATTTGAAATCATGATACAGATACGGTCCAGTTCGAATTTGACTTTTTCGAGACCGAGTTGAATAATTATACAACATAAAAGCAGTAAATTTCATCAATAGCTAAACATTAAAACATCACACGATATTCATATAAACAAGTTAAAAGTGTTTATTCTATCACTTTTGAGATCAATATCAGGCTTAGTTGACCACAGAAAGTCAAACAGCTTCGCTTTCTTGTTGACTTCCCGTTTGCCCCAAGTAATGAGAGTTATAGTTTACCCTAGTAAGCAATTTTGACTTTTGAGGTCAAAGAACTTGTTTTAGTATGCATCAGCATCAACTTGAGACGTCAACAGACTAATCGTTTTATACGGGAGGTCAAACACGTATCCAAGCGTCCGTTCAAGGGACTGTTCACCAAAATCATCACAATATGAAACGAGACGATTTTTGTGACTACTTTCCTTCTTATCTTCACCGTCCAATATTAGAGCTAAACCAGAAGCAAGCCAGTTTATATGTTGACTATCATCAACATACGATATTAAAGACCTGCCAAATCTTTCTTTGTAATACAATAAAACAAAATTTAGTAAGCACAAATGAAACATCATGTATAATGAACAAACTATGATAATGATCATGTTTATACAAATAGAAACAGAACTAACATAACATGATAATCAGTGGAAGCTTGTATCTTGGTGAAGAAATAAGAACTTTTTAGTCCTGGCAGATTGATGTTCACGTCTAATTTTAATTGGAGTTCCATGTTCGCTTGATTATGTTAGTTCGTATATCTTCATTAATTCTTTTACACTGTGAACTATTCGTTTATACTATTAACAAAAGAACATAATTAGCGAACACTAACACAATCATTTTCTTAACGAACAAACACGAACAAAAAACCCATTCGTTTAATTGTTAAAGTTAAACGAATGCACACGAACATTCTCGTTCATGTTCGTTCGGTTCATCAACAAGCCTAATTGTATTGACCCATGCTATAAATTACCTATTTGACAAGAAACACACCCCACTCGACAGTCCACTTATAATTATAACAAACTATTTTAAAAAATAAAGATATGATTATGAGAGCAACAAATAGGTAAACTGAAAAACGAGCCTTTTTTGTTGCCTGATAGGCAAAGGAAATTCAATCTTGCGGTCAAGCCTACCAGGGCGACGAAGTGTGGGGTCCAAAGTATCGGCTCGATTAGCGGCCATTATAACCTTAACATTAACTGTCTGGTCAAACCCATCCATCTGCAGAAAACCCAAAAACATAAATAATTTATTTCAAGACATGATTTAATAAATGGCTAACTGAACACAAAACTAAGGTTGTCATTATGCAGAAGAGAATCTGATATCAAGAAAGCAATATATTTAGCGAACAATAAAATTTTTACACACGTACGGATATGATAATCCTTACAATTCATCTTTCCAAAAAATAGCACACCCGGGCTTCCCCGGTACGTTCCTGGTAAACTCATCTTTGTGTAGCATTTTACCTAAATCATCAAAACGGTCAACCTTCTGCAACGTTAAACCAATAGTAAGCAACGGTTATAGGAAAAAAATTGAGCAAACCTTGTTAGAATAAACTCTTACATGGGCACCACCAAACAAACTGATCTTTCCTCTCCTATGGTATGGAGCTAAAAGTAAAAACAGACATAAGCATCGCAAACTTATATTACATAAATGGGTTCAATAAAAACAAAATTGATACATAAACACAAAGTCTAATTGAATTGATATATCATTTCCAAAATTATAATTATAGATAATCCCGGCCTATGGGCTCAAGATTAAAACCCTAAATACCATATAACAGAGCCAGACAAACAATACATAAAACAAATGGGAAACCAATATAATCAAATTATGGTTCAATTTCCAGCAGCCGTTCAACATCCGCAGTAACATACTGCCACAGAACAAATCAATCAAAGTAAAAAACCGTTAATAACAATACGAGGAACACATACCTCCATTGCAAGGAGTGAGAGGGGATGAGGAATTGTGAGGGCAAACATCAACCATATTTATATCATAGAAGAGAAGCCCTTTTGATTGCACAATGATTAATGGGCTTTAATTTTCTGTTGTAATTGAAGGGACGGAAGAGCCCAATTGATTGAAGGAGTTGAAGGGTAGGAACGGTTGAAAGTTCACACGACCTCGATGATAGTTATTATTATTTATTATTGTATAAATTTAGGGTTATTAAAGAAGTATAAAAAGGGTATTAAATTGCCACTACCGGCTTTTTATTATTCCTACTAACCTAAAATCTTTTCATTACCATTATTCATCATTATCATCATCACAATCACAATATATATCAACGATAATCCTTCATTTGTAATATTTGCAAACATCTATGTTGTATTCCTATTTTATCCTTGAATCGTTGCATTAGAAAG
This sequence comes from Bidens hawaiensis, assembly GCF_021521415.1. Classification (NCBI taxonomy): domain Eukaryota; kingdom Viridiplantae; phylum Streptophyta; class Magnoliopsida; order Asterales; family Asteraceae; genus Bidens; species Bidens hawaiensis. The sequence continues at coordinate 22,514 of NW_027500363.1, forward strand.
TTGCACCGAGCGCTTGAAAAACGAATCGAGGGGTTTGCAAATTACTTTTTCTGCCCAATTGTTAAATGTCCATTTTGTTCCTAAACTCTAATTGTGAAATTACCATGTTGTCCATCACTCTTTCTTAATAATATAATATAGATCAACACCTTGAAATTTTATCTCCACCTTTTATTGACAAAATTCGGCCAGGTCTTGAACAAATCTTCTAAAATTTTCAATAAAATTCTCGTTAACTTAATCGGTTACTCCCCCTCGGCCTATCGATAAACGTGAAAAGTTGGCCAAAAATATATCATCAAACTTTTCAAAAAGAGTGTCCCGTGCATTCGGAATATCCCAGAAAAATTTCGTTTAAGAAAATTTTCTGAAAATACTCTTTTTTTTACATCCCCATACGTTAAACCTCCTCATTCGTTAGAACAGTAAAGGAATGAGGTTTCATACATTATGATCAAAGAATGACACCTTGTCCTCATTTGTTACCCTTGAACGAGAATCTGACGCCCAAAATTCCCATCTCTTTCTTGGTTGGACCAACCAGCGAAAGAAGTCTTCCTGAATTGGAAGAGTGAGTCACATTCGTTATAAATAACCAAGCCTTTCCACATTCGTTAAACCTTGAACGAATAGAAACACATTCGTTATCCCACATTCGCTATGAAACTGACGGATGTCAAAAAAAAATAACGAATGAGTACTTTATAACGAATGAGTCCAACTCCGTAACGAATAAGCACATAACGAATGAAACTCACATTTTTTAAACCCTTTAACAAATGGCCTCATTCGTTAAAAACTCATAACGAATCCGTTATGAGCGGTTACTGTAGTCGAAAAACCGAATCTCGCCGGAAAAAACATTTATAGTCCCCGGAATCTGCAAATCAAGCTCATCAGTGGCGGACAACATCAAATCTTCATCAAAACACCACCAGATTACACAAGAGAACTCGGATTTGATCAGGAGCATGAATATATCATCAAATTCATCAATTATCCACCAATTCTATCCAAATCAGATCAACCTATAAGTTAAATATCCATTATTAGCCAACATAATACATCACGAAGATGTGGATTTCATTTAAGAACATGAATCAATCTTTAGTTCCATCAATTATCCACTGATTTGATCATAATCTGATCATACGGTACCAAACCTTGAAGAACACGAATTAACACGTATCACGAGCAACCTCCGGCTTTGATACCACTTGTGAAAACGTTATTTGAACGTTATAACGAACCTGGATCTAGTCGCAATACCGATACGAGAGTTCGTGTTAATACGTTAAACGAAGATCTTATTCAATACGTTAATGGATGAATAATACATTACAATGGACATAAATATGGCACAGATTTCTATGCTAATTCACTATGGAAGGATTATATATAGTCAGCTCTCATTCGTTACACTGTAGTAACGAATGAGGCCTCTCATTCATTAACATCACTAACGAATGAGGTCTTCCATAGCAAATGAACTCCATTAGCAAAACACCCTTAGCAAATGGATATATTTTAACGAATGAGCCTTCATTCGTTACACTGTAGCAACGAATGGGCTCCTAACTTAACGCATGAGCCTAGTCTTTACCGAACGGACCTCATTCACTAAACATGCTTAGTGAATGAGCCATTTTACATTAAATATAAGGACTACACTACCCCCAGTCTATTCGAACAGCTGCGGACACCAAATCATGCACTAACATGTGTGATTGTTTGGTCCAATTATGGATACTAGGGGAATAGATAGTGTACATGAACGGTGAACGAAAAAAAGGACATGTAAATGTATATTCGGATATGAAACAGTCATGTGTCAATTGTTTCAAACTGATTACTAATGAAAAGAAAGAAATGTTAGAACTCACTTAGCGTTTAGCTGACTTTTAGTATGCATGCAAGTATTTTGATGACGTGGAAAGCTTGAGGTGCGTACGAGGCTATCCATATTGAAGATTAGTTTTAGAATGAAGTTAAATGTAAAAGATTTAGTTTCTGCTGCAAATTGTATATGTTTCCGCTGTAACAAACTGAGTTTATGAGTAAATCTAACAGCAATGTAGGGCTGTCGGGTCCGTGGCCTTTGATGTGCTAAAAGTAGTTATAAAATTATGAACTAAATTTACGCAAATCTATACACTAAGTAATAATTCTAGACTCTTAACTTAACAAAAACTACTAACCGGCAAGTGAGCCGATCGACTCTAGTACAGCTAAGTAAGTCCGGATATCGAACCCACGAGACTCTTTAAATTATGTTTAACTAGTTAATTAGACTCGATTAACTGACATGCCTATTTGATTTTTTGTTTAAAGGGGGTTTTTATTAAAATACTAAATTTAAACTATTATTATTAAAAACTAATAATTAAAAACAAGTAATTTAAATGGAAGTCAATTAAGTTGCTTTTAATCAGATGAAACTGGGATCCCCTAAGTTTCAGTTGTCAATTAACCAAGAAATATTTGTTATGGAACCGGGGTCTTAAAATAAACGCTTAAAAGAAAACCCGAACATGACCCATGACCCTTCTCAAGAAGACACCTATGGGTTTCTAATAAGTTTTAATACAAACCAGTTTTTAAAAAATCAAGTGTCCTTACTATCACCTAATTGATTATGAACAAGTTTCTTTATAGTGTAATCCTACCTTACAACGCGAAATCAAATTCAGTTTAATATTTAATTGACTCGATAGAAAAAGTTAACCAATCAAACCTAGACGGACTCCTTACGAAGAACTAAATCTAGCAATCTTAGTCAACAAAGACCTATCAATAATCCAGCACCTTACAGCTATTTAGATTAGCAGCACACTTAGGTTTAATTAATTAATAAGTATTATTCCTATGATATTTATTGCAACTCAGTCATAAACTAGTCAAAAACACACAGTAGATGACCTAATAGCAACCTATGATATGAAACAATCACCAAGGCCACTATGGAACAATAAAACTCATCAAATAATCGTAAGTACACTTATGCATCAATTCAATATAATTAAACCTTTTACTAGTTCATAAAACCATAACGTAAAATAAACCCAAGCCAATATCAAACATTCCAAAAAGGTTCATCACACGTAGATAGTCTATTGCATTTAGCCAAACAAAGTAAAATCAAGCAAAATAATGTTCAAAGAAATCATTGTATAAATAATTTAAAACAGAAGAAAATAGATAATAAAACCCGTAATCTTCGTCTTCAATCGAGGAGCACTTCACCTTCTGTTTCGGTGCCTTCAAACTCACCAAAACTTGCAATCCTAAGCTTCGGGAAACACTAATTTCAGTTTTGGTTTGCAGGGTATCCAAAGGGTTAAGTTTAGAGGTGTTTATATAGTGTTCAAGGCCCAAAACTGACAAAATTCGTGGAACATTCTGGAATTTGCCGCACCGCGTGGCTAGCCCAGGCGTCCCTGACCACGCGGTGCGGCGTGATTAGGGATGGCAAATCGGGCCCGTCCAGTCCCGTTCAATCCTGGTGCGTTCCGGTTCTCCATTTTGGCTCTTTTTAGCGAGTTTTTTTTGCCCTTTTTAACCATGATCAAGTTCTGGAACCTACATTACACCAATATGTTAGTAATATACAAATGCTAATTAAAAACCGAACAAAAACTAATAAAATATTATATAAACTATACAAGGGAATTATATATATTAGCCTTGCAAACCCATACCTAAGGTTGACATAACAGAAGAGGAAAGATTGACATCTAACTGTTTGCAAATTATTAAGAGAATATTTGAGAAACCCATGTTGCACGGGTGTGCAAGAACAATCAGGGAGGTTGGCGAGTTTGAATGTTTGATGGGTATGGTCGAAGGACCATGGATGACGGTATTCTCAGGGGTTGATCGGTCGGTCACCGAGCTAACAATGAAGTTTTTTGCCTCATTCCAATTCAAGATAAATCACCCATATGCCAGTCTCTAGGAAAGAAACACATTGAGATTTAGACTAGGAGGAGTGCGGCACAGAACATGACATCGACAGTAACATGTGGTTCGGGTCCCACCACACCTTTCCAGAAAAGATAGAAAGACCACACACATTTGTAGGAAAAATGAGGAAAGATGCTTGGGAATTACTATCACCTCACCCAGGGCAAATTTATAACCCAATCGTCTCAAAGAGCGCCGAACATGAAGATCCCTAAATGAGGTGCGTTCACCATTTTCTAGGTAACACACTCACCAAACCTAGTAAAAGCAGAACAATTGTAAACCTCCATGATCTATGGGCACTATATTGCATTAAGACAGGAAGTCACTGTAACATCACATACCTTTCTTTACTCTGTACTTTTTAGGAACGCGCAGCCGGGTTGGTGTGCCATTGTTCGGTGGCGGGTGGATTGTGAACCTTTACTGGAAGTATGCAGTAGACACAAGAGGCACACTAGGGCCAACACCTTTAACCCTATACCTAGATTACTGCTGGAGGATGGGAATGGTGGAAGTAGTCTCCAACGAACCACACATCTTGAGGTTCGTACACTGCTCAACCATTGGTATGGACTCAGATAGCCCATGATTAACATAAAGAGTCCTTATCCCATCCCGTGTGTGCTTGACTGTAGGATCTTCGTAGCATGATTAGATGTGTGGTTGTATAACTTTATTTTGATGGTCGTGTTGGTTGTGTTGAACAATTTTTATTTTCATTTTCTCTTCGTATGGATGTTTCAGACATTTTATTATTATGTATGGTGCCCATTTTCGGGCGGTATGAGTAAATATATACTCACACTTATGTTTATGTCTTTTATATTTTGTGTATTGTGTTTGTGGTCATGTTTGTAGATTTTATGCATGTAGGAGTTAGTGTAACGATTCCGGCAACTCCAGGTATACCCTAGCCGGAATATACTATTTACGTGTTATCTAATATTGATTATATGAGTTATAGCACATTGATACGAATATATATGGTTCACAGTATGAATCATACTCAATTATATAGTGAATCGTATTAGAATTACAATTAATCATTGATTGGTTATTGAAACCCGAACGAATCGGGAATTACATTATAGACGAAGTATATAATGTTTAGTGGTATTTACGAGGTATTAATGCTTCGGGATAAGAAAATTATAGCACAGAAAAAGGATTTCGATTTAATGGTACGTCGGTACGCTAAACGAAACCTTTATCACCAAACCAAGCAAGAGACGATCAATCAAGCCGAAAAAGATGCGTAATTATTAATAATATGATGTCTTAATGTCATGGGTTAAGTTTTTAAGGTTTTTAAATCAGTTTTATATAAACTTTATGTCAACCCGAAAAACGACCATTTTATGCTCGTTTTAAGCCGACATACGAGTTTAAACGAGAAACGAACTGAACCAGATTATCCACAACATTATCCGGATTACACAATCCAATTTTGTGGCTATTATTGAAGATGTGGGACCCACCCCCACACCCCAAAGGGGCCGGCCACCCCCCTTTGTTGTTATTATCTTTCATTTTTTTTTTTTTTGATCATACAAACACTCCCAAACTCTCTCAAACCTTTCATACTTTCAAGTATCATCCAAAATCCATCCTCTCTAATCAAGAACAAAGGTATAAACATGTTATAATACATGATCTTTGGTGTTGATTTCCTTATTTTTAGTTGTTTTGCAAGAACAAAAAGGTTCCAAATGAAATATGGGTGAAAACCCGAGATGGAACCGGTTCTTGTGTGATCAAAGGATGTATACAAGTTATACAAAGGATCTTGATCCAAGTAATTAGTTAAAAGTGTTTAGAATAAAATTTTACGGTTAGAATCTTTGTTTTTACTTAAAAACCGACATTTTGAAAGAGATGGCTTGATTGTTGGTATAGTTTGCTTGGTATAGTGTTGTTGTGCTTGAAAGTGTTGTATCTAGCGGCTAGCAAAGGCTAGAAAACCGAGATCCTTGCGATCTAAAGCTAGAAAACACAAGATAGTTCGGTTTTCGGGTGTTTATGAAAAATGGACAGATTTCCGTGTGCTTAGAGTTGGGTCACGAAATTTCACAGAGATGATCTACACATGAAAATATGAGATCTGTGAATTTTTGGTAATTTTTGGATAAAAGATGAATATTTGGTGAATTTAATGCTCGGTTTTGGCCAAAAATAGTGAAAAATATCAAAACATGATGAAAAATTCCGGAAAATTTAAGATAAGCTTTTTATAACATATAAAAGTCACCCACAAAATTTGAGCTCAGTTGGAAAAGTCTAAGTAGGCTTTTCGGTGATACGAGTTCTAGGGCTTTCTAGCTCGGTTTTGGGTGAAAATGGCTTGAAAAATAAGTTTTAAATTCTGGAAAAATTCCAGAAAGTTATGAGGATGATAAAGATCATCCCAGAAAAATTTGGGATTTTTCTAAAGTGTTTGGTATTTTTGATATATTTAGTGTTTTAACAAGATTTAAAAATAGATAAATAAATGTAAATGTAGGAAAATAAATCTGGGAAAATTCCAGAAAGTTATGAGGATGATAAAGATCATCCCAGAAAAATTTGGGATTTTTCTAAAGTGTTTTGGTATTTTTGATATATTTAGTGTTTTAACAAGATTTAAAAATAGATAAATAAATGTAAATGTAGGAAAATAAATATGGGAAAATTCCAGAAAGTTATGAGGATGATAAAGATCATCCCAGAAAAATTTGGGATTTTTCTAAAGTGTTTTGGTATTTTTGATATATTTAGTGTTTTAACAAGATTTAAAAATAGATAAATAAATGTAAATGTAGGAAAATAAATCTGGGAAAATTCCAGAAAGTTATGAGGATGATAAAGATCATCCCAGAAAAACTTGGGATTTTTCTAAAGTGTTTTGGTATTTTTGATATATTTAGTATTTTAATAAGATTTGAAAATAGTTAAATATATGTAAATTTACGAAAATAAATCTGGAAAAATTCCAGAGAGTTATGAGAATGACAAGGAACATCCCAGAAAAATTTGGTATTTTTCTAAAGTGTTTTGGTATTTTTGATATATTTAGTATTTTAATAAGATTTGAAAATAGATAAATATATGTAAATTTACGAAAATAAATCTGGAAAAATTCCAGAGAGTTATGAGAATGACAAGGATCATTCCAGAAAAACTTGGGATTTTCCTAAAGTATTTTGGTATTTTTTATATTTTTAGTGTTTTAATGAGATTTAAAAATAGGTAAATAAATGCAAATATAGGAAAATAAATCTGGAAAATTTTATAAAATGTTCCTACTGTCAAATTGAGTTTTGTGCAAAATTTCAAGACCCGAGACTAAACGGGTAATTATTTGTGCTAAAATGAACATAAAAACAAGTTTTTTAAAGCTTAAAACGTGGTAAACCGGCAAAAACTCGCATAAGCGAGCTGACTGGTACACGAAAACTTTAAAAATAGACTATCTTCATAAACCTAAGTAAATTAAGTAAAAATAAATCATCCGAAAATAATTCGGATGATTTGGGTAATTTTACCCGATTTTTACCGTTTCCGGCACCGAAATACCGGGAAACGGGCCCCGCGGCCAAACGGGGTGTCAAACCGAGCTATAATTTCATCACCTTAACTAGGTTATCAGTGTTCCCCGATGTACAGTTTACATAGATTTAATTTGTGGGAATTATATAGTAACGACTTAGATATCCTATTACAGATCCCAGCACGTAGCTGTTCCTCATATTACCCCGACTCCCAAAAAGGTGAGTTTTCACGAGCCCCTTTTAATGAATTGTTTTAATTATATTTTCCCGGGGCGGGAAAACATGTCTTATTTAAAGTATTTAAGTACATACCGATCGTATGGAAATACTTGTACATTTATATATATATGGGCTGATGCATAGAATATATAAAATGTTTATAATGTGTTATTGTTCTGGGGTAACATAGTTCCCAGGGGTTATTATTATTCTGGGGTAACATAGTTCCCAGGGGTTATTGTTGTTCTGGGGTAACATAGTTCCCAGGGGTTATTATTATTCTGGGGTAACATAGTTCCCAGGGGTTATTGTTGTTCTGGGGGTAACACAGTTCCCAGGGGTTATTATTATTCTGGGGTAACATAGTTCCCAGGGGTTATTGTTGTTCTGGGGTAACATAGTTCCCAGGGGTTATTATTATTCTGGGGTAACATAGTTCCCAGGGGTTATTGTTGTTCTGGGGTAACATAGTTCCCAGGGGTTATTATTATTCTGGGGGTAACATAGTTCCCAGGGGTTATTATTGTTCTGGGGTAACATAGTTCCCAGGGGTTATTGTTGTTCTGGGGTAACATAGTTCCCAGGGGTTGTTATTGTTCTGGGGGTAACAAAGTTCCCAGCATGATTATATTGTTAATAAATGATTATTAAAATGATTCGTCAGTGTTTATTTAAATTAGTGAAACTCACCAACTATTCGTAGTTGACCCGTTTTCTTTACATGTTTTCTAGGTATGCCCAAGTTGGATTGATTGATGTTTGCTTAACTATCTGTGCTACCTGTTGGAAGCTTGCTGCTCTTTGTTTTGTAATGAATTTATTAATGTCTTATCGGTAAAATATGTGTGTAACACCTAGACAGTAATGAAACTCGCAACAATGTAATATATTATAAATTAATGTAGTGGTATTTTCTTTATAAGCAATGCTGTTGATATCAGATGTGTCTGTTGCATCCCGTGTACGTTTCCGCTGCGGTTACGGGGTGTTACAGAACTTGGTATCAGAGCCATTGGTTATAAAGAATTAGGATGTCTGAAAAAGATACCTAAAATATAACCAGTAGCTCAAGTATTATAGGATCTGAATATCAACTAATAATATATTGTGACGAGATCGGGATGAACTTGGATGGACAAGTGGGTTATTATGGTCCGGAACATAATAACAGACTTGTCTGCACGAGTGAATTCAGGGGGAAGTCACGGGGGACTTAAATAGGTAAAAACTGGCAACATATGTGTAAATGTATAATAATATTATTATGTGGCTAAATTGTATAAGTAGTGCATGATTTATTTAATTATGAATTACACTATGGAAAAGACTATATGTTTGTTAACTTGTGTGCAGGTAATAATGGA
>NW_027500364.1:0-82337 GCF_021521415.1 Bidens hawaiensis
AAATACCAGTCACAATCACAATCACAATCCACAATCACAATCACAATCCATAATCAAAATCCACAATCACAATCCACCTTTCTTCCGATTATAATTTCCGATAATGGCTGCAGCTTGGCTCGAACGTGCACCGGGTGCTCAAGCCCCCATCTACTACGACCCCACATTTTTCACCATACAATTCCACTTTTTTTCCGGCGCCGTCCGGAGGAATCAAAGGGTGAGGTTTGTGAACTATGTCCACCCTCACACCTTCACGTACCAACAACTTAACCGAATGGTTAGGTGGCTTGGGTACACGAATGCTGATTATTTCAGCATTGAAATGGTAGTGCCGGGAATCGAGGTGGCGTACATCGAGTTGGACGACTTGGAGCACTTCAAGGCGGTGTCCGTTTATGGGGCATTCCATTCTCAGGTGAACCTTCGCCTCCATAGGCTTAGGGACTCCACCTACACCTCCGATGGCATGTACGAGAGGATCATGCCCTCTCATACTCCAGAAGAGAATCCGGATGTAGATTCGGATACGGAATCTGATGGCAGGACTCCAGAATCCGATGTAGATTCCGATATGGAATCAGATGCTAGGAGTTAGTTTTATGTAATTTGGTTTTCTATATTAATGTAAATGTTATTATTGTAAATGTTATTATATTTTGGTATTAATATGTTATGTGAATGTTATTATTGTAAATGTTATTATTAACTGTAAATGTTATTATTATATTTTGGTTGAATTTTTGAAGCGTAGTTGATGTTGATTTTTTATAAATAACTTTAAAATAGATGTTAGTGTGAGTGAATAACAAAATAGACCTAAAATTTAATTTTTGGTAGTTGAGACAGTAATTTATTGTAGTTTAGTTGATTTGTAGCATATCTAGTAAGATAAACTAGCTTTTTTATTTTAATTAACTTCAATTTAGGCTATTATTACATAAATATATTTCAAAGATTTTCTGACAGGTATTAAAAGCGTACAAAGCATGTGATATACTAGTTTTTTTTATTTTAATTAACTTGAATGTAGGCTATCAGTACATAAATATATTTCCAGGATTTTGGACAGGTAGTAGGTATAAATGTAATTAATTTCCAAAATTAATTAGCTTCTGTGCGTTTCCAAAGCGTGTAGAAACCATTTTGACAGGTAGTATGCAGTTATACACTCAACAACCAACTATATAACAACAGAGACTTTAATGACTGCAATAAAACTGGTTACTAAAATTTATTACACTTCTATATATGTTATGTGAATTCCAAACTTGGCCAAGCAGAAAATATCTAAGGTTTCCACAGATCTTAAACTTCTCAAAGATGTTAAATTTTGATAAAATCCTTTCCAAAACTCAATGTTGTCACCAAATCTTAAATCTATGGTTACTGGTGATGGCATTGAGTTTGGAAGAGGTTTTTCAATATTGAATTTTATTTGTTCAAAGGCTTCTTCAAAGTCTGGAGGGTACAATTTTGGTATGCACTATGCTGGTTAGTGAAAAGAAGGGCATAATGGTCTTTTTTATAAAATGAGTTGATAATGTTTTGCAGGAAACCAACTGTTGAAAAGCATGTTGAAACATAATCAAATAGAGGTTGTGCAAGAAACAAAACCATCAGACGAGAAATGATGCATTTTTGGGCTTTCTTTGTATTAATGTAACTTTGATATAGCACGAGTCAGTTATGAGTGTAATGACTTTATTGATCTTACTATGGTACACTACAAGTCAATTGTGACTTTTATCGATGTAACATGATGTATGTTTGAACTTGACACCAATTGACCAAAATAGCCGGAAGATGAAATGAATTCAACAAAACGGCATGTACGTATAAGTAGTAATAGTATTAAAAACAACCAGTATTTCTTTAGTTTGAATTAATAAGTACAAAGTAAATAATGGTGATATCATGTATCACAACTATATTTAAACATTATTTACATCTAATTAGCCGAACGAACACAACCCCGACATTGGTGTCAATCTCCATTACGAATAGTTGTAGGCTTTTTCCCGGGCCGCCAGTAATTATCCGGGGACTCATTACGAAGCAGTTGATTTGGCTGTACAAGTGGCAATGTATTACCCTCATGAGGGAAAGTTACCGTACTAAATTCCTCATTGACCTCGTCATACAAATGCCTATAATTCTTGGGTGGAGTCATGAGGACAAACATGCTTTTTTCTATCCAGCTGATCTTGGACATAAAACACCTGGCGTGCTTGCGAGGCCAATATGAACGGATCATCCTTGTGGCCAAATTTGTTTAGGTCGACCGACGTGTAACCAAGAATATCATGTTTGACATGTTTACGGTCAACCCATTGGCACATGAAGACCGGAATTCTTTTAGTATGATAATCTAGGACCCATATCTCTAGCAAAACCCCAAAATAAAAGTTTTGTCCATACGTTACCACGTCTTTTTTGATGTGCATGTCATCCGCCTCTACACCAACCCCGCTGTTCTGGTAAACTCTACCATCATGAGATTTTGTACGAAATTCAAAACCGTTGATGTCGAACGAGTCGTATTTGTAAACGTTGCGGTGTGCTCCGTGTGCAATCCACTTTGCAGTTTCCGATACAGAACCTGGGAAGCCCGCTAGCTCTCTTTCAACTTGAATTTCATTACAAGGATTAGATTCTTCACCTACATTGCAAAAACTTAAAAGAATTTTAAAAATTATAGAAGACTTAATAAATTAATCTACCTTGTCGCGTAACCAGTCACCAAACTTTAAAGTATGCTCATTCTCTAGCAATGCTTGTCGTTTACCAGACATTTGGTTTTTCAAAGAGGTCTTGTGTTGTCTACAAGTAAGAGTATAATATATTGCGAATTAATATATATATATATATATATATATATGTATATGTATATATTAATTTTGGGTGCATTTGCTTAGCGTTTTAGGTTTTTAGCTTTGTTTTTTGCCTTTGAATGTCTCGCGTAACTACCGTACGTTAAGGCATTAGCGTACAGTAACTGCACCCTGTATATATTTATATATATATATAATTTAGAGTATATATGTTAGTAATACTTACTCGATATACGGCGCTATTTCAGGTGTATTCTGCAGCACATAGAAATGTGCTCTCTTGAAAAGATCAGGAGAAACTTCAACTGATTTAACGCCTGTGACAGGGATTGTCTCCCCATTATCATCATGCTTATCATGTGGAATACCAACAGTACTCTTGATGTTTTTTTGGTATTCGCTCAGAACTCGATTGTTTCTTCCGCAATGTTCTCCTCAGCAATGAACCCTTCCGGATAAGTTTTGTTTCGCACATGCCCTTTGATAACTTTCATACACCTTTCAAAGGGATACATCCAACGAAAGCATGGTGGCCCACATAATTTTATCTCACTAACAAGGTGCACGGTTAAGTGAACCATGAAATCAAAAAATGATGGCGGAAAGTACTTCTCCAGCAGGCACAGTGTAACTATTTGCTCTTCCTGCATCTTATCAAGCTCTTCTACAATGATTTATTTGCTACAAATTGACTTGAAAAAAAACAAAGCCTGATTATAGCATTTCTCATTGGTTCTGGCATGATGGACCGTATTGCAAGGGGCAGAAACTGCTGCATAAGCATGTGATAATCATGTGATTTAAGGCCTTGTAGCTTCCTTTCTTTAAGATTCACCAAACTATAGAAGTTAGAACAATACCCTAATGGAGCCTTCAGTTTATACAGTGTTTCAAGAAACATGTCTTTTTCTTGCGCTGATAATGTGAAGCATGCTGCAGGCAATTCTGTATTGTTGCCTTTTGCTTTCGATTGAAACTCCTTTTTAATCCCTAAAATATCCAAATCCTTTCTAGATGCCAATCCATCTTTTGTCCTACCGGGAATTTTCAGCAACGTCCCGACAATACTTTCTGCCACATTCTTTTCAACATGCATCAAATCAATACAATGTTGAACAGGTAAATACTTCCAATAGTTGAGCCATTGGTACCATATGTTGAACTTCTACCAATATTGGTGCGGCGTTGTGTTATCCCTTTTCTTCTTACTCCCACTTAGGGATTCAGATCCCTTTCCCCATTCATTGTTAATGATTTGACCTCGTCGTATATCTCTTCCCCTGTCATAAGCTCTTTAGCGGTTCTTATCTCCTCTTTTCCGTTGAATGTCTTTGTTTGTTTTCTGAAAGGGTGGTCATGTGATGAATACCTTCTGTGGGCAGCATAACTCTGCTTCTTTGTGTGATAAAGTCGAACACACTGAGTGTCGCCCCGACACACCACACAACCTTTGAATCCACTGTAAGGGCAACCACATAGTGTACCAAGAGCAGGGTAATCATTAATCGTCCATAACACAACTGCACATAGTGTAAACATTTCTTGTTTATATGCATCATATGTTGGCTCCCCGACCTCAAATAAAGATGCTAGATCGTCAATTAAAGGCTGTAAAAACACATCAATATTGTTTCCTGGCACTCCGGATATTAATAAGGAAAGCATGATGAATTTTCTTTTCATACACATCTAAGGTGAAAGGTTGTAAATGACTGCTAAAACAGGCCAGACACTGTGGTTTCTGTTGCCTCTATGTACGTCGGCCCCATCAGTGCAAATCCCTAGACGAAGATTTCTTGGATCGCTTCCAATGGTATCAGAGTACCTGTCATCTATGGCTTTCCATGCTGGTGAATCTGATGGGTGGCGTAAAACACCAGGTTTGTTGGTACTCGTGGCGTGCCATGTTAAATTCTCTGTTGTGGTCTTTGATTGAAAGAGGCGCTTGAATCGTGGAATAATGGGAAAGTACCACAGTACCTTAGCGGGCGTGTTTATGTAAGTTTTGTTAGTCTTCTCATCCACCTTCCACCTTGACTTGTTACAAACTAGACATGCTTCCAAATCCTTGTAACCCTTATAGTAAATAATGCAGTCATTGATACCCACATGTATCTTTTCGTATCCTGAGCCCATTGCCTTCATCATCCTTTTGCCCTCATACATATTATTTACCATTTCGTTATCTGCAGGTAGCATCTTTTTCAACAATTTCAGAAGTTCATCAACGAACTTATGAGATACCCCGTGCTTGCTCTTCAAGTTGAGTAGTTGTACTAATGCAGACAACTTGGTGAAGTCAAGACATCCTTTATATAGAGGCTTCTCAGCGTCAACAAGTAGTTGTAGAAACTGTTGATACTTCTTGTCGCCTTTGAAATTGTCTTTTGTAGCATTTACCATTTCTACAGTTTCACATGCATCTGTTGGAATGTTGGTGTCAACAAACCCATTATTATTATCATAATTAGTTGGAATGCAAGTGCAGGCAAACCCAGTATTATCAACATAATTAGTTAGAATGTTGGTGTCGGCTTCTCCATGTTTTATCCAAGTAGTATAATTCTTATCAATTCCAAACCTGAACAAGTGATGCTCTACCTCGTCTACACTAAGAGATACGTGGTTCAAACACCGAACACATGGACATGAAACAGAAATTGGTGGTGATGTCTCCTTGCAATTACGAACTGCAAAATGTAGAAATGCCTTAACACCATCTCCATATGCTTTACTGCACCTGTCACCTACTGACATCCAAAACTTATCCATCTTCCAAGAATTTTTTTATTAACTGTGTCATCAACGATATATATATATATACACTAATTAACGCCAATAAATGTAACTGACTAAAAGAAAAAATATTTGGTGCTCACCTGAGATTAATGAAGCTGTTTGGTAGGATTAAGATTGATGAGAGTTCAATAAATACACTAGCAGATCATTTATTAGGGTTTGGTCAATGCTAATTGATTTGTGAGTCTTCCAGAAGATAACTCGATTAATTGGCGGGTAAAAATGAAAATTTTAAACTTCTAAATTTCGTTATATAAATATTAGAAGAGGTTCTATTACGTTCTCAAGGTGTAGCTCAAAAGGTTGAGGTGCTTGTGATTAAACATAGATTGCAAATATCGCGGGTTCGAAACTCAGGAGGGACATATTTTTATTGATTTTTGATAATAACCTCTTTTTAATGAAATATTATAATAACCTCTTTTTAATGAAGTAAATACAGTGTGATTTTGGAAACACTCAAACTAAACTACGGAAACACTCAAACTAAACTACTCATTAAGCCTTTAAATGCGTTTAGAAACATAAAAATACATCATAATAGCTTATCTAAAATCATAACAAAGTTTCTTAGCTTTTAATTACAAAACTAATTAAAAGCCCTAAAAACAACAAGAAGCAAATAAAATACAATATCTTCACTTTTTTTTTCTGATTCAATCCTTGAAGCTACACTCCTTGCAAGTTGATCCTCTAATGACTTATTTGCCCTTATCAAGATAGGAATTATGTCTGTACATCTTGTGCACACATCAGATCTTGTGGACGAAACACAATCAGACCATATAAAGAAATCACATTTTTTGCCCTAAGTTGAAAAAAATATAGGGTTTATGGTCAACAATTGTAGATGAATTCCAACTTTATTTGTAATTTCACTAACCTGAGATGCACAATTGTAGAACCTCCGACCTAGATTTTTGGTGGTGCTTGATGTTCTTTGAATGGCTTCTTGACCACAAAAAAAATAAACCTGAGATCGATTGCTTCTGTTACTGGATGTGGTGGTCCTAGATGAGATTTCTTCCATGGTGAAAAAGGAGTTTTTATTGAAAACAAAACTAGATATATAAGTATATATATAGGAGGGTTTAGAAAGGAGATGTTGTACACATGCTTTTAATTAGTTTTTTGGGATATTTATATATATCTTTGTACAGTAGTGGGTTGGAAGCATAACAGACTCTTTTGAACAATTATATAACATATTTTAACCTAATTGATTACACGCATTTTTAACAAAGAAAGATGAGAACCATTAATCCATATTTACCATTCATCAAAAGATGCATCACAAAAAGTACCCTTAATTACAATACATAAAACATGTTAAGAAAGCATTTTAAGATAATATATATTTACCATTCATCAAAAGATGCCATACAAAAAGTACCATTAATTACAATACATCACAAAAAAAAACAAGACCAGCAAAGCTAACATCACCATCACTCCGCCTTGTCCACAATCTCCGCCCCATATCCTTAAAACTCATGTTGGTTGACACCGTAGTTATGGTTTCAATCAGGGTGTCACACACTGAGTCATAGCATTCAGACTGTTGTTGCTGATAATCAGCAACCATTGCTCGAAACTCAATGTCGTCTTCCCACAACATGAGGTTACAGGATTGGAAGGTGTTTGTTTTTTCGGCTGTGAGTGTAGCCCTAATCGCTTTGACTTTCTTCAACAAAGAGTCGTCTTTATCTTTCTTAAAATCCATCGTTTTTTTCACTATGGCCTTCAAGGTTTTCTCAGAAGAATTCATTTTGAGTATATCTTTCTGAAACTATTAGTTTGATTGAATAACCAAACTTAATGTAGTTAAGTTTGATTTGTAGTAAGATATAGTAAGATCTAGTAAGATATAGCTTAACTTTAATGTAGGCTATCATTACCATAATATTTTTCCCGGCATTTTTGACAGGTGACGTATAATTATGATCAATTAATTCTGACAGGTGATATAAATGCAAGTAATCTCTAGATTAAACAAAAACACATGAGACAATTTGGTGTGTTTCCCAAGCGTGGGACACCCTTTTGTTTTTTTATTACAGTTACTATTCGTCCGGTGCGTTTCCCAAGCTTGGGACACCCTTTTGTTTTGTTTGTGAGCATTTTGGATATATATACCTACACCACATTTGTGAAACTCATATACCTACATAATTTTAAATTATTTTTTTTAGTTAATAATGGATTGCTCATCATCATCATCATCATCATCATCATCATCATCATCATCATCATCATCATCATCATCATCATCATCATCATCATCATCATCATCCAGATCCTGTAAGGCTGCCCTCAAAAGGCGAATTGAGGCTCAAATCGAGGTAGATAAAGCTTGTCGGAAAACTCTTACTGAAGAATTTGTAAAGACTAGCAACAGCTTGGATGCCAGGGATCTCATTACAAAAGTTCTTACTCGGATGCCCTCTAGTTGTATCTGAGATCCTGCTGTTTTGTTTATGGTTGATGTAGGACAGAGAGAGCTTAACGAGTTAAAAGTTTTGGGCAAGGCAATTCTTGAACTGAATTGCTCAATGGAATTGAAGTTGAAGTTTCTTATGTCACTCAGAGATTAGTATGTGATGGTTTTTCATGGTGTGTTTTTATGTGTGTCACTCAGAGATTAGTAGTAATAAAATTTGTATGTTTGTGATGGTGTGTTTATATGTGTGTTTTGGTAATAATAAAATTTTTATGTTTGTGTTAAAACATTGATTTAACATGTAACTATTATCTTAAAGTGCATTACAAACTGATAACAGAAGTCCATATCATAACAAGTATCTTAAAGTACATAGCAGTCACTTTTGAAATCATTCAAATTTGTTGTTGCCGTTTCTTAAGTTCATCAATCAACTCTACTCCGGTTAAACGAGTGTCGTCATTTTCATGGAATAGCAGTGCTTTCTTGATAAGAGTATTTCTGTGTTGGTTTATATCCGAGAGGAGGATTTTGCACAAATACTTTAACCTCAACCATTTTAGCTGTCTTTGTTGTTCAGGGTCTTCATTTTGGAGATTACACCCCCATGGTCTCTTCCCATCATATTTCTCCATGTGTCTCATAGCCAAAATACCACAATCTATTACATTACTTTTTGTTCTCCATGTCATCTTCAATCTACTGATTGTTGCTACTTGGATTTGCTGAGTAATGGGGTGTTTAATTTTTTTAAGATACATGCAAAAGATGTTTCTCTACACAAAAAAGAAAGCAATTTAAGTATTTTGGAAATTTTTATAACAGGTATGTATGTTTTTTGGGTTAAAGGTATATATGTTTACCAGTATATCAGGAGTCTTTCCGTACTTTCTTCAAAATTCTCTCTAATTGCTTTTGATTTGTCTTCTAAGCTTTTAAACTTTGCATCAGCTGGTATTTCTTGGTTTGCACTGTTGTCAAGTAAGTCTATCACTCTTGTTTGAAGATTGAAGGTAACCACAACGAAATGATTGTGTTGTAGAATTGGCACGAGCAGTATAGCAACCTCCTTTAGTGATAGAATTCCACTCCTTGCTCAGAATAATGGTCACTTGTCTGTATATTAATTAAAATGCAGATGATTAAAGCGTTTATTCAGCGTTTTCTAATAGTACAAACAAAATAGATTAATTTGTACCAGCACATTGCTTGAAGCAAAGAATCTGAACGGTGATGCTGCAGATTTTTTCTTTTCTTCATAGTTCATTACTTCACTGAATGCATCCATTGCATTGGCGGCTATATAAATGCCAGGACAGAAGCTTTCAAATACCACCTTGAACGATTCTGTGTGAGTGGACTTGTAGACCAAATGTCTCCAAGACAAGAAAATATATACTCTGAAATTATTTGTTCATCTACCATGACAATAGCGGATACATCAACCTCTCTCAGAAGATATGTAGAGTTCAGTGTAATGAGGCTATCACTTGTTGACAATCCGGTGTCAACTGTTAAACATAAAACAACTCACATTAAATTTGACTGAAAATAATTGTAACTATAAGTAAATACCTTCAACCCCTTTTGGTTTTTATTTATAATTACATACCCTCTTTTGCCCACGCAACCACTGTATTAACAACTTCATAAATATCTATGCACGAGACATTGTTTTCTTGACCTGCATCACCTGCATCATTTTTTACGACAGCCAAAGATGTAATATGTTCAACTGTGATTATAATCAAGCTGGTATATAATTAAGCCGGTACATATATGATATACCTTTCTGAGCAGCCACTGGACCACCAACACCAACATCTGAATCAACTGCATCACACAGATGTAATAAGTTTAAAAGAACAGCATAAGTGTTTTAAGAGCGTTTTAATTATACTAATAATTAATTTAACCCAAATACCTTTTAGAGCAGCCACTGGACCACCAACACCAACATCTGAATCTTGTGTTTTAGGGACCACATTATTAGTGAATCTGTTTTCCCATTCACAACATCTAGCAAAGATATTCTCATTTGATGGATGTCTATCCTTTCCTTGATGGACCAACTCGTTGATCTCGGAGCAAATTTTATCAAATTTCTTCAACTTGTTATCCATTGCCTTATTCCAAGACTGTAAAAAGAAAATATAGTTTGGGTTTATTCAAAAACATTTTCAATTTATCCCAACCAGTTGTAATAGAGTTAAATAATAATAAAAAGCACGATAGGCATTTGCAAACTTAAAGGTGAATAATCGCTTACATAATCATCCAAATCTTGTTCAGCTGTTTGATCGACATTATCTGTTTCAGATGCACTTTGACCATCTGTTTTTTAATTACATATAATGTTGTATTACATAAAATGCATGTAGAGATAAGAGATATGAGAGTTTTTTACAAGAAAATAACAAGTTTAATACCATGTTCTTGTTTCTCCTCAGCTGCAGCGTTTTCTTCAACTCCAGGCTTACCGGCAGCACTAACCGTCACAGCAGCAGTAGCAGCAGCAGCAGTCTCATCAAGTCTCTTCCCGGTAGCACTAACTGTCGCAGCAGCAGTATCAGCAACAGCAGCATCAGCAGTCTCATCAAGTCCCTTCCCGGCAGCACTAATGGTTACAGCAGCAGGAGTAGCAGCAGCCGCATCAATCCCTTTCCCGTCAACACTAAACGTCACAGCAGCAGCAGCAACAACCTCAGTAGCATCTTCTTCTAAGGGAGGACCATTATTCTCCAAGTATTTTTCCATCTTATTAAGAGTAGTTGTTGTTATGTAGTTGACTGCAGGCGTTGGGACAGGAGTCCCAAATGGACCATATTTTTTCTGGTATTCATGCGTGTAAAGCATCACAAGGAAGGTGATCGGATCGTTGTATTGAACGTTGATACCTCTCCATTCTTCCTTTGTCGTTTTCAAATTTTCAATAACATAGCTGCACCAGTCCATATTTGGAATATCGGAGGTTTTATCAATTGCGGCGATGAATCGTTGATTGACTGTTGTTGATTTTGTCACAAATCCTATACAGGTGTTGACCAACACAAGGAAATTAATCTTAAACAGTTCACCAACTCCTTGATCCGCGGCCAGGTTGTCTTTCACATGCTTTATATTTATTCTTGCATTTGTCGAGAATTGAGATTTGAACAAATCTGTTGTAACAACTTCCCCCAATCTTGGTCTACTCTTGCCTAAAATAGGAATCTTACCCATTGGTATCCCCAACACTTCATGTACTTTTTGTGGTGTTATCTTAATAACACCGCTCCCAATGTTCAATTCTTTTAAATGGTTATTATAGTTCATGAGCAACCAATATCCCAAAGTTGTTGGAGTTTGGGTTACTTGAAGTTTAACATTGACCCGAAACCCATTTCTTCTACACAAGTTTTTTGGGCAATGGTCATTGCCTTCACTGCATCAACAATATTAATAGGTGCACACCTATTCATCAATTTTTTGTCTACAAATTCAACAAAAGGTTGTCCCCTCTCGGATGGCTTATTTTCTTTAACGGCTCTCTTTTTCGGACGCTGAAAGTCCGGGCCAGAGGTGCTGGGTTCCACCTGTTTCCGCTTTGACAACAACCTGTCGATTTTTGTGTCAAGGTCTGAATCAGAGTCTGCTTCCACAACATGTTTTGTTTTCCCCACCGGAGCAACTTTTTTAGTCTTCCTTTTATCAGTCTTGTTTTTTTTTCTTTAATGGCTCTCTTTTTCGGACGCTGAAAGTCCGGGCCAGAGGTGTTGTGTTCCACCTGTTTCTGCTTTGACAACAACCTGTCGATTTTTGTGTCAATGTCTGAATTAGAGTCTGCTTCCACAACATGTTTTGTTTTCCCAACAGGAGCAACTTTTTTAGTCTTCCTTTTATCAGTCTTGGTTTTTTCAACAACTGAATCACATACATACAATAAAACACGGGATTAGGGGATAACAACACGAATCACAAGGAAACAGAAAACTCTTATAAAACATTACAATGATAAATTCTCATATCAAAGCCATAACACGCTAATCATACGCATATAACATACTTTAATATTATACATAGATTTAAAAAAACAAGGATATGTATTACAATAACAACAACACGCTTATCAAACGTATTAATACATAAGAAGATTCAAACAAATGCTTACATTTTAAGATTAAGTAAACCTAAAACGCTAAAAAATCATAAAGTAACACCTGTTCCATCTTCATTCTGAGACCTATCGTGCTTTTCCTTCGTCCTTGGTTCCGTTACAGAAGTAGATGAGTTAGGGTTCTTCATTTTGGTTCCGTTCCAGAAGTAGATGAGTTAGGGTTCTGAGACCTATCGTGCTTGTACTTGTGCTTGTGCTTCACAGTAGAAACGAATCGTCGACGGTTTTTAGAAATTTTGACTTACTTATCCATGTTCCAGAAGTAGATGAGTGACTTACGAGGGTAGTTATTTGACCCTTTTAAAAGAAGGTGCGTGCTTTTAAATTTTAATCGTACGGTTAGTATAGTATAGTAGCAAAATATATATATATATATACATATATATATATATATATATATTAGTGGGTGGTGGTGGGTTCAGGTAGTCATGATGGTGGTGGACGGTGGCAGAGGTGCGGTGGTTCGTGGTGGCGGATGTGTGGTGGTGGGTGGTGGTGGTGGGTAGTGGGTGGTTGTGGCGGAGGTCGGTGGTGGTGGTGGTGGTGGTGGTGGTGGGTAGTGGGTGTGGTGGTGGATGGGTATAATTAAATGTATATATATTTATATATAATATTAGTGGGTGGTGGTGGTGTAGTGGGTGGTTGTGGTGGGTGGTGGTGGAGTGTGGTTAGTGGTTGGTGCTGGGGGTCGTTGTGGCGAATGTGGGAGGTGGTGTGTAGTTGATTGCGGATATGTAATACATGAGACAATGACAGTGCTATCCCGTATGATGACCATGATGATTGGCCCAATTATGACGAGACGATGCTAATATAACTACCTGGGTTGGTGGTGGTTATCATATTGATGCTGCTAACCTATATATACGGTTTGCTTACGCCAACCCATAAGATGGCGACTGTAGCTCGTACGACGAGCATGACGTCTATGATGATGATCACACATATATATGATGAGGACCAATTATATGTACCTATATGACAATACGCCACACAGGCGCGCGCACACACACACACATATATATGTTGATGATAATTGTGACACCAATGTTTAATGACATGTAACCCGTATGATCGACGATGACCATGATAACATATACGATGGTCATACTGATGGTAGCATGTACGACTGATGATGTAGTTTGATGACGACAACAATTCATAAGATGGTGCCGATAGTGATCGCTAATATTGGGCGTTTTGTTTATGATAACCCATATGATGCTGACTACATCCCGTACATGGCAATCGGATGATGATGATGATGCTGATGATGATGATGGAGATGTGTGACGATGATGACGACACTGATAGCGAGATATATGTTACCCGTATGATCAACGCCGACTACGATAGCCTATACAATGACCACGTTGATTACCCGCACGTCTGATGATGATGTCGTTTCATGGTGATGGTGATCGATGACTATGATGATGATAACCACTATAATACATGATAACTATGATAACTTTATGATGTTGATCATCATCACAACACATATGGTGATGATGATAACCTAGAAGATGATAATGATACAAAACTACATATGATAATGATAACACTAGAATGTTATGAGCCTCTCTATTACGAATTTGTAAATCTTGTCCAGAAAATCTTACTAACGGTTAAGATAATACTTCAATAATGGATAAAATTTTAAATTTATTTAAAAAATACGATTTATTAAACGAACTCCTCTTTTAACGAAATTTAATAAATGTTAGTAAAAAAACTTAAAGTAAATGTTTTTATACTATTTTTAAAAAGTTATAAAACAAAAAACCAAAATATATAAATAATTAAATGTGTAGAAATAAATAAAACCAAAATTCAAAACCCTTTTAACTTCAAAACCCTAAATTGGCTTCTACTGTAATTTGTAGACATCGCTTATCCTGGTAAGAACATAAAAATGCCACGTCTCAATAATGGAGTTAAGTTCTTGGTAGATATCGACAACGATTCCATGAGTAGGATGGTATGTTAATATCGTTATCTGGTTAATTTTTTTTTATGAAACATTTTACAGTTTTGCAACATATACATTCTAAGAACATTTTTTGTGTTACTTATAGCTCATTCCTAAAGCTGTTCAACCAATGTTTGCTGACATCAAATCGAATACCGGCTGTTGTTTGATTTACGATCAAAGTGGTAGAACGTTTTCTGTTGTTATAATCAAAGTACTTGATGACTTTTATTTTGGAACCGGTTGGACTGAATTAATCAGAGAATGTTGTATAGAAGCTGGAGCATATGTTGTTTTTGAGATTAAACCAAGATCTATGTTGAATATGTTTACTTTCAAAAGAAACGTAAATGATCAATCCGGTACTATGATATGTATTCCAGTCAAAAACCGACAAGTCCATTACTTAGTAAGTTTTAATTTCTGTTTTTAATGATTGTTTCCAAATTCAAATGTCCTTTAATTAACATGTTTAATAGGATTTCCCTGAGTGGTACGTGATTCAAGAATTTGGTGACAATTACATGAATTCGCCTTTCGAGCTTATTGCTACAGATAGATATATGTTTAAAGTTTCATGTCTTAGGGATGGAATGGGTTGTTGGCTAGAGGATGGATGGAATGAGGTTTTTAAACAATCCAACTTGAAAGGTGGCTCGTTTGTTGTGTTTGAGATCATATCAGATAAGACATTTCATATTAATGCCTTTCATGAAGATAGCATAGAATTTATCCTTCCTGGTCCAAATCAGCTGTTTCTCAACTATCAATCAAGCAATCAAGGTAGTTCCTCCCAAAACCCAATTCATCTTGATGAGCAAAATGATGACTCTAAAATCGTCTTCCACATAAACGTCACCAAGAAATTGGTAAATTGAATTTTTAAATTTCTTTTTTATTTACAAGTATATTTGAAATTTTCTTTTCACAGCGTCTTCCGCGTCACATTGCCACCAAGATTGATGCCTATGGTGGAATGCCAATCACTTTGGTCAATCCCGAAGGTCGTAAAAAAATGAGACTTCATGGTGAACTGTCGGACCTGAAATTCAAATATCGGTTACCAAAATAGAAAATTTTCAAGGTGGAAAATGAAATACAGATTGGTGATAAGTGCAGATTTGAATATGACTTCAATGAAGCTACTTTGTTAGTTTCAAAAGTTGATTTGTGATTTGGTGATGTTTAGAACATTTGGGAAATATTTGGTGACGTGTTTGGTGAATTTTGGAACATTTGTGATTTGGTTGGTTATTTGTATATGTATGGTTGTATTGATACACTTTTTAGTTTATTGTGTTGAATGTTGGTTGGTTAATTAGCTTTTAAATTCTTTAATTTTATAGTTTCTTGTATCATCTATTTTGTTATTCACTCTTATTTTTGTTTCATGGAATGTATTGTAATGGTGCCTTTTGTATGAAAACTTTTAATGAATGGTAATTATGGTTAAATCTAAAAATAAAACAAAAAACACTTTGTTAAAAAACACTATTACGCTTGTAACACGCTAATGTACATAAACATATATAAATATCCTAATACGCAATACACGCTTATCCAACCATCTTCTGTCAAAGTGCCTATTTTCAGCCACAGGTTCTCTGTCGTAAAAACTATGCCAATAATCTATTGGTTCTTAATTAAAGGGAGGCAAAACTCAAAAAGCTCCAAAATATTGGCTCCAAATATTCAAAAACTCCAAATTACATTTAACACTCCAAAAATCAAGTTACACTCCAAATTATTAAAAATTTTCCACTCCACAAATCAGCCAAATTATTAAAAAAACAATCGAAGATGAAGCTTATAGATGAAAGAATCGAAGAAGAACATGTTTTATACTCCGATGAGGAAGCCAACTATGACGACGACGCTCAATCAGACGACACTGAAGGCTACTCCAGCGAGGAAGCCAACGACGACCACGGTCAAGCAGACGATGTTATAGGGATGATGGTTATCGTACCCCTCAACAGTTTGGAGGCAATCGAACCCCTCAACAGTTTTCCTACTACGAAAAACCCTACAAGGGGGTTGACGAGGTTACCTAAGCTGCGTACCCAATATGCAAACTCTGGTGGTGTCAAACTGGCAGTGGAGTTTGATAATCTGGGTAGGTTCACTGGCCAAAACAGATCAAAGTTTGCAAGTTTTTTAGGGAATGTTGTAAGGGAAATAGTTGGCTTAAGACATTTAAGTTGGAGGGAGGTCACAAAGGAGCTTAGAGATAAACTGTGGGAACAAATAACGGTTATTCTTTATTTCTATTTGTGCAGTTTATATTTTGAGATGTAATTTACCTTTACTATATTATATTATGCAGAAATATTTTGAGATTGAGGCTTGTCGCAGGCCTTCTGTGGTGAATCGGCTCAGACACCTTCTTCGGGATTTCAGAAGAAAAATGTATGCCAAATACATTATGCCGAACATCGGTAAACCTCTCAAGCTGAAGGCGATACCCAAGGGACACAGGACGATGATCAGGCAAGAAGACTGGGATCGCTTCGTCGAGTACACACAATCAGAGCAGTTTCAGGTATAAATCCTCTACTCTACAAA
Source organism: Bidens hawaiensis (assembly GCF_021521415.1). Taxonomy (NCBI): domain Eukaryota; kingdom Viridiplantae; phylum Streptophyta; class Magnoliopsida; order Asterales; family Asteraceae; genus Bidens; species Bidens hawaiensis. The sequence goes on from NW_027500364.1 coordinate 16,767, forward strand.
CGTAAATTGATCGACTGTATATAGTTTATGTTTTTTGTTTAAATATAATGAAATGATTATAATGTGTGGTTGAAGAAAAAATTGGCTTCATCAAAGGGAGATCGAGCAAAGAATATTTTTGATCATCACATGGGACGAGGGGGTTATACCTACCATCGAGAGAAACTGGTAATCACCGTCAGCTGTTTTCTCTCTAGTTCAATGATTTGTTGGTTATGTGTCTAACGCATGACCGTCAGCTACTTTCTCTTGAATATTTTACAAGGTCAAAAATAAGGAAATTGGACCGGATGAGATCCCCGGCCGTGCATTAATGTGGATGAAAGGAAGGGAGGACAAAGATGGTGCATACAAGAATGCTGTTGTCGAAGGCGTTGCAACCAAATTAGTATGTTTTAGTATTAAATTTTATAAATCATGTTAAAGTCAATTTATTGCCTTATATTGGTGTCAAAAAAAACTTGAGTCTATATAACTTGTCTCAACATTTTATGTGGATACATAAGCGTGTTACAAGTGTATTAGAATATTTGTTTTCTTGCAGGTTCAGCATGAGGAGCAGATCGCCTCCGGAGCCCTGGCACTTGAACCGTGCACAGATGCCGTCACCTTAGTGCTTGGCAAAGAGAAAGGTGGATTTTTAAAAGGGATTGGGTACGGATTGACAACAGGTAAATATTGGGGTGTGAGCCGGGTAAAAGGCTCGTTTAAGCAACAGATTTCCCAACTTGAGTATGAGGCGGTGCAGAGAGATGTAGTGGTGAATAGGCTGACGTCTCTACTTGAATCCACGAATGCTATGCTAGCAAGCCGTGAGAAGGAACGGTTAGCATTTGAGGACAGGTTTAGACATCTCGAAGGATTGTTGGTGGAAATGTCGGCAAGTCAAGTAAGTGACGTATGCTACATATTAATTAATGCATTCGACATACATAATTGGCACTGTTTTTGTCACAATTCGTAGGTAAATCCTGTTCCCAACCAGGTTGGTTCTAACCATAGTACTAGTGATGTGGCGCAAAATAAAATGCCAGGACCAGTAAGTATCTGACAGTTTCTTTGTTTTTTACAACTTTCCATGTGATTTTTCATTTTTCATAACCTAATAAATTAATTTGTAGGCCACTTCTGTGGAAAACATCTTAACCTCAGGTGAGGCTGTGCAACAAGAATCCGCTTCTCAGGTAACCATTTGACAGTTTGATTGATTTGTTTTAATAATTAACTTTCCATGTGAGTGTGCTGATTTTGCATAAGTTAATTGTAGCCCAAGTCTGGGATAAAATAGTTGTCGAAACGGTACCCAATCCCCATATCGCGATATCAGTAAGTATTTGACAATTTCAGTACTTTTTATAATTCGTTTCCAATGTGAGTGTGCTCATTTTCTATTACCGAATTGCAGGCCAAGTCTGTGGAAAAAAGTTTTGACCAAACGGTACATGCTCCCAATATCGCGACATCAGTAAGTATTTGACAATTTCAGTACCTTTTATAATTCATTTTCAATGTGAGTGTGCTCATTTTCTATTTACAGAATTGCAGGCCAAGTCTGTGGAAAAAAGTGTTGACCAAATGGTAGTCGATCCCCATAGCGCTACATCAGTAAGTTTTTTGGCAGTTTCAGTTTTTATATTTTATAACCTAATAAGTCCTAACAATTCCAATTTCTGTTATATTACCAATGAAGCCTGTAGAGAACAATGTTGACCAATTATCAACACAACTACACCACACTTCGGATAGTAACGGCTCGAAAAAACCATCAGTAAGTATTTGGCAATTTCAGTTTTTCCTTTAATTGTTGATTGATTCATTGAATGGTTTTTAGGTAAAACGGAGAAGCCGTAAAAGAAAAGTTGATGTATCTACGGATGAAGCTTCCCAACCTGCTGAAATAAAGGTATGTACTGCGCGAAGCATTGTTAATTTCCCACCAACATGGGTATGTACTTATATTTTGACTTCAACTAAGCCATATTAATTTCACATGCTGGTTTATAGGTGTATGAGTGTCGTTTGTGTGTGCATGACAAGCGTAACAAGGTGGCAAATGGTAAAGTTTATTTGTCACCGGTTCCACAACAGTTGCATGGAAAAGCAATCCCGGAGGGTTGCTATAAAGTTAGTATTGATGGAGCCATAAAGGAACAAGCAATTATTCCATGTGAGGCAGGTGAAATTACGAATGTTGGCAACGCAATTGGTACTTTTGTTGCTTGGCCAGAACACCTAATCGTATGTGACCAGGAGGTTTGTTCCCTTTTAACTTAACCGAACAAATATCTATGTTCTTTTTCATTTAGTTTAAAAAATGAACACTTGTGTTCGTTTGTGTTCGTTTGTTTATAATCTAAACTAACGTAATTGAACAAAGATAAACGAAAATAAACGAACTTCCCGCCGAAAGGTTCACGAACAGTTAAACGAACGTTCGGTATGTATGTATGCATACTATTTTGTTCTATTCAATTACAAAATATGACATTAATTATACATATTTGTTTTTCATATTTTGTTGTTCCAGCTACCACCACTCCCGTCCTCAAAAGAACCAGACAGAGCTGGCAAGTGTAACATCTGCCCGAATCCGACCCGACCCAGGTACCCGTTTCCCTTTTTCGATCTCTTTCTTTTATGATTTAATATTTATTTATACTTATATTTTTTAATAATATATATTTTCCTTCCCGCCTCTCTCTCTCTTTCTTTCCGCCGTCCCCTCCCTCTTCCTCCTTCTCTCTTTCCGCCTTCTTTTCCCTCTTGTCGCCGTCCCGCCCTTACGCCTTGTTTCCCTCTTTTTCTTCTAACTCTTTGCTTGTCCTTTGGTTCTTCCCGCCTAAGGTTGTCTGCGCAGCTCCACGCGCCAGACTCCTTACAAGGAAGCCTCCGTGAAGACCACCTGTTTCAGCGATACGCGAGATGAATTCTTCTCGCAGCGCGCTAAGAATTTTAATTCTTCTCGCAGCGCGTGAAGAACGGTAGTTCTTCCCGCGACGCGCTAAGGATTTGTAGTTCTTCTCGCAGCACGCTAAGTGTCGTAGTTCATCCCTCGACGCGCGAAGAATTATAGTTCTTCCCGCGGCGCGCTAGGAATTTTAGTTCCTCCCGCGGCGCGCTAAGAAATGTGATTCTTCCCGCGGCGCGCTTAGAAATATAGTTCTTTCCGTGACGCGTTAAGGTTAGTTCTGTCTGCCTTCGCGCTCGCGCTCTCTTGACCTTTTGTGTCAGCCTTCTCGCGCTAAACCCTTTGAGTTTTCTTCTGTTGAATCTAGCCATTTGCTTTTGTGTTGTCTTATCTTTTGAGCTGTTGACCTAATCTGCTTTATGTCTGAAAAGTTACTTTCGGCGCAGCATGCGCACCAACCCCATTGGTTGACAGATAAAGTGACTGACATAATCTTTTGAGAATCTGCTTTTGCCATGCTTGACCAGTACCTTTTTCTGAACCGCCCATGCTTTTTACTGTTCCCTGACAGCTTTATCTTGCCTCTGCAGCTGCCATATCTTTTGATATCTTTTGCTTTTGGAATCTTTTGCTTTTTGAGATCTTTTCCCCTTTTTCTGGATTTATGTCTCCTAGGGTTTTCCTATAAATAATAACATTATTTTCCTAACACTACACACACAAAACACTTACTCTCTCCTGTCCTCCTCCTTGCTCTCTCTGCCGCCTCCCTCTCTGCCTCCGTCTTCCTCCCTGTTCTGCCCTGCTTTTCCGGTAATATATATATATAATAACTTACTTATTAATTATGCTAACTTATAATCAAGACTTAAAACAAATCGTTAAAACAATAATCTTTAATTATAGGTTAACTTGTGCTTGTTTAAAGTTGGTTCTTGCTTTATCTTACACCGCATCGTTTATCAAGTGAGTAATCTCGTACCTAATCCCTTTTTGCTTTTAACGTTTTGGGATGTTCATGTGTTCATACAAACTTAGAGTCTTAAACTTGTTTATGAACTTTAGTCGCGCAGTATCCCATGTGTTGAGGACGTAGACTTGGTTGTTTATTTGTATGTGTGGATCATTAACCGTCTTGTCGGTCTATTCCGCAGTTTTCATGGTACCATTAGATGAACACGGGAGAACTATCGTTTATGATTTTCTCTTTTGTTTACACATGCACAGTTTGTTTTGTTTGTGAGCTCAATTGTGAGCACTGGCAGTCTTATGAATCTTAGAGTTGGTCCCGATCAGATTTCACCCTTGTTGAAAACCAGACATACACATGATGCGCGTAGATTTATTGTCATCTATGTATTGTATTAAACTTGATTTCTCACCAACACGCAAGTGTTTGACGTTTTATTTTAACACATGTTCAGGTTTGCAGTAGCTGTTTTGGAGCTTGTGGACACGTAGGAAGTTTTCTTTATTTTTGACCTAGATTAAAATGTATCAAGACAAGTTATTGCTGTTCGAATATTATGATTTATAATATATTGATTTATGATGATTTAAGTTATCTTATTTTTGCTTTGCGCGTGCGCGAATGAATGTATTTATTAAATATTGACACCCAATAGTGTCACGAGTAATGAAACAATATGTGGCGCCCCGATGTATAATCCGCCTTTGGTCGGGGTGTTACAGATTGGTATCAGTTGACTTTAGGATAGGTGGTTAGACGTAACGGCCTAGAATACCTAAGAGTCCCTTCTCGCGCATGAGAGAAATCTCGTGTTTGCGCGCTTATTGTTAATTACTCGTTATTTATGAATATGCTCGCGCTTGCGCAGTGTATGATTTTATGTTTTATTTCGCGATATTTCGATTTTTGTTGAATTTCGATTTTTATTGATTTTACTTACATATTCGTTTGTTGGGATTGAAAATCCGAAAAGTCATGGTGATACATGAATAGTTGATTTTCAATTTCCATTTACGATTATGTTCTGAGGTTGGAGACTTGAAAAGTCATGGTGATACATGAATTGTCAACCTCCAATACTCATTTTCTTGTATATTTTATATTTTAGATTGAAAAGTCATGGTGATACATGAATCGTCAATCTCCAATACTCGTTTGCCCGTATAATTTTAAATTGGGAATTCGGAAAGTCATGGTGATGCATGAATTGTCGATTCTCGATTCGAATTTGTTACCTTTATTAAGTCTGCATTAAAGTCATTTCTTTTACTTTAACTTTTGATAGTATCTGACTCCGTGAAACCAAGCTTTATAAGATTAAAACTTTGCGCTAAAACCAAGATATTAACTAAGATTAAAATTTTTATAGAATGCCTCCGCTATCTCGCCGATTTCAGAGAAGAGAAGCCTCGCGCATGCGTAGACAGCAACGTTCCCAGGAAATGGCCGCCGCAATAGCCCAAGCTTTGAGCCAAAACAATACCAACACCTCCAGTTATAACATTAAGTCCTTTAACGCGGGTAACCCTCCAAAGTTCACAGGTCTTGAAGGAGCCACCGTGATGCTCCAATGGCTTGAGAAAATAGAAAACACTTTCCTCCACACCCAATGCCCCTCAGACAGACGAACCCTATATGCTTCCAGTGTCCTGGAATCCAGAGCGCTTACATGGTGGAATGGAGTAGCTCATGCGCGTGGCACAGAGGCTGCTTCTAGCATGACATGGGAGGAATTCAAGGAAATTCTGACGCGAGAATTCTGCCCTCCCAACGAAATTAAGCGCCTAGAGGAGGAATTCTGGAACTTGAAGCAATACAGCGGTGAAGCGCGCGAGTACGCGACGCGCTTCCATGAACTAAGCCTGCTTGTCCCTCACCTTGTTACCCCTTCCCGCCGAGCCATAGAGAAATTCCTTGGGGGTCTCCCCATGGAAATTCAAGATTCTGTATGGGCCAGAAACCCAGTAACCCTCTCTGACGCCATCGAGTTGGCCGCTGTGCTCAGCGACAACCATGTCAGAGCAGGAACCCTGTTCCTGCGGGGAACAGAAAAGACCAAACTCACCAAGACTGTCACTGAACCAACAGAAACCAAACCTGAACCCTCGAACCGTAACAACCTCAAGCGCAGGCGCAAGGCCTATGCGCTTACCAACCCGCCCATTGTCCAGCAACCCGCATACCAACCTCCAGTTTACACGCCTAACCCACTATCAGCCTACCCAACACCTCCTATAGCCCACAACTATGCCCTAACCAATCCAGCACTCCCTGCCCCGCCAACTAAGAAACCTTACACAGGAAACCATCCCTTTTGCCCAACCTGTAGATTTCACCACCCAACCCAAACCCCGTGTCGACTTTGTAACCGATGTGGCCGTACTGGTCACACTGCTGAGAACTGTAGAGTCCTTCCCGCCAATCCAATTGCGCCAACACCACCAGTCTACCCGCAGAACCCACAACCAACCTACCAAAACCCACGACCCAGATCGTGCTTTAACTGCGGTGATCCCAGTCATTTCCGGAACGCGTGCCCGAGACTACAAGTGCAAATCACACAAGCGAATCCGGTGAACCAGATTTCGAACCAAGTGACGCGTGGACGAGCTTTTAACATAACCGCGCACCAAGCGCAAGCGAATAATGACGTAGTTAATGGTACATTTTTGCTTAACGGATTTTATGCTTCTGTACTTTTTGATACTGGCGCCGATCGAAGTTTTATCTCTCGCGCCTTCGAGCAGAAGCTTGCGCGACCGCGCAGCGATTTAAAAGAAGATTTTTCAGTTGAATTGGCTAATGGCGAAACTGTTTTAATTAACTCTGTGATTAAAGATTGCACGCTTAACCTTAACGAAAACGATTTTCTAATCGACCTCATCCCTATGCCTCTTGGGAGCTTTGATGTTATCATTGGTATGGACTGGCTTACGCATAATCGCGCCGAAGTTATTTGCGCCAAGAAGTTGATTCGCATACCTCGAGAAAATGGTGATCTTCATATTTACGGCGAGAAACCCTCCCGCGGTCTTAAGCTTATGTCCTGCGCCGAAGCCCAAAGACTCATGCGGAAGAAGTGTATTGCATTTCTAGCCCATGTGGTTAAACCTGCTGAAGAGAAGAAGCTTCGCGATATCCCTGTTGTGCGTGATTTCCCTGAGGTTTTTCCTGATGATCTTCCTGGTATCCCTCCCGCTCGTGAAGTCGAGTTCCGTATTGATCTTGTCCCTGGTGCTTCCCCCGTAGCTAAATCTCCTTACCGTCTTGCGCCCGCTGAGATGCAAGAATTGGCAAGCCAACTTCAAGAGTTGACTGCTAAAGGATTCATTCGCCCTAGCTCTTCGCCCTGGGGTGCTCCGGTGTTGTTCGTTAAAAAGAAAGATGGATCGTTTCGCATGTGTATTGATTACCGCGAGTTGAACAAACTCACCATTAAAAACCGGTATCCCTTACCGCGTATTGACGACCTCTTTGATCAACTCCAAGGTGCCTCTTGTTTCTCGAAGATTGATCTCAGCTCTGGTTATCACCAGTTGCGCATCCGCGATGAAAATGTTCCGAATACTGCTTTTCGAACTCGTTATGGCCATTTTGAATTCTTGGTCATGTCCTTCGGTTTGACCAACGCACCCGCCGTTTTCATGGATCTAATGAATCGGGTGTGTAGGCCTTTCTTGGATAAATTCGTGATTGTGTTTATCGATGATGTTCTGGTGTATTCTAAGACCAAGGCCGAGCATGAGCAACATCTTCGGTTGGTGTTGCAAAAGCTTAGAGCCGAGCAGCTTTATGCTAAGCTTTCCAAGTGTGAATTCTGGTCTGATGAAGTACAGTTTCTTGGTCATGTTGTCAACAAGATGGGTATTCATGTTGACCCATCCAAAATTGAAGCAATCAAGAACTGGTTTACGCCATCCTCTCCTTCTGAGATCCGTTCCTTTCTGGGCTTAGCTGGTTATTACCGGCGCTTCATTTCGAACTTCTCGAAGATCGCTTTGCCTTTAACAGCTCTAACGCACAAAGGTAAACCGTATATTTGGGGCTCGAAGCAAGAAGAAGCCTTTCTAACGCTCAAGCGTCTGTTGTGTGAAGCTCCTGTTCTTGCGTTACCTGAGGGTAATGATGATTTTGTCGTGTATTGCGATGCATCCAACCAAGGTCTCGGTTGTGTTCTTATGCAACGAGGCAAGGTTATCGCTTACGCATCAAGGCAACTCAAGGTTCATGAAAAGAATTATACAACTCACGATCTCGAACTTGGTGCAGTTGTTTTTGCCTTGAAGATCTGGAGACACTACCTTTATGGTACTAAGTGTATCCTTTACACTGACCATAAAAGCCTTCAGCATATCTTTGATCAGAAGGAACTTAACATGAGGCAACGCCGATGGAACGAACTCATCAGCGATTACGATTGTGAGATCCGGTATCATCCTGGTAAGGCTAATGTGGTAGCCGACGCGCTCAGCCGAAAACCCTGCCAGCTTAACTGTATCTTGCCGCGCACCCAGCTTCACTTTGCGCCGATCCAAAGCAACCTTGAATCGCGCATTCGTGACGCGCAGCGCGCATCCATCAGTAATGGTAACCTTCGCGCCGAGTTAGCGTGTGGCGCGGAAGCGCATTTTGTGCCTAATCGGAGTGGAATTCTCTGCTATCTCAATCGCATCTGGATTCCCTTTGATGAGAATCTTCGCGCTGATATCCTGAGTGAAGCGCATAAATCTCGGTATTCTATTCATCCCGGCGCTGATAAGATGTACAAGGATTTGCGCATTACTTATTGGTGGCCCGGTATGAAAAAGGATATTGCTGTGTTCGTAGCTAAATGTCTGACTTGTTCTAAAGTGAAAGCTGAACACCAACGCCCATCTGGTTTGCTCGAACAACCAGAAATTCCTACGTGGAAATGGGAATGTGTAGCAATGGACTTTATTACCAAGTTACCTTTGACAGCAAGTAATCATGATAGCATTTGGGTAATAGTGGATCGTTTGACTAAGTCTGCTCACTTCCTGCCCATTCGTGAAAACTACCGTGTTGAGCAACTCGAGCAGCTTTATGTCAAGGAAATTGTCTGCCGCCATGGTACTCCTTTGAGCATCATATCCGATCGCGATGGCCGTTTTATATCTCGCTTTTGGAAATCTCTCCAATCTGCACTAGGAACTCGCTTGGACATGAGTACGGCATATCATCCTCAGACCGACGGACAGTCTGAGCGAACTATTCAAACTCTTGAGGATATGCTCCGATCTTGTGTTCTTGATTTTGGAGGTAATTGGGATTCACACCTGCCTTTGATTGAGTTCTCTTATAATAACAGCTATCATTCCAGTATCGGTATGGCCCCATTTGAAGCACTTTACGGTCGTAAGTGCCGCTCCCCGATTTGTTGGAGCGAAGTGGGTGAAACTCAAATCACAGGACCCGAACTTGTTCAAGAGACAACCGATAAAATCGCCAAGATCCGTGATCATCTGCTGACTGCTAGAAGCCGACAGAAGAGTTACGCAGATCGTAGACGGAAGCCTCTCGAATTTCAAGTTGGTGATCTTGTTCTCCTCAAGGTGTCGCCCTGGAAGGGTGTTGTCCGCTTTGGGAAGAAAGGTAAGCTTGCTCCTTGTTATGTTGGTCCATTTAAGATTCTCGCGCGTGTAGGAAAAGTTGCCTATAGACTTGACCTGCCGCCCGCGCTCAGTAATGTGCATCCAACGTTCCATGTATCCAATCTCAAGAAGTGTTTAGCTGACGAGAACCTTCACATTCCACTTGATGAAGTTCAAGTTGATGAATCTATGCATTTCGTTGAGAAGCCTGTTGAGATTATGGATCGCGAGGTTAAGCAAACCAAGCGCAGTCGTATCCCTATCGTGAAAGTTCGCTGGGAGTCCAAGCGCGGAGCCGAGTTCACATGGGAAAGGGAAGATCAAATGAAGATCAAGTACCCGCACCTGTTCTCTGCGCAACCTACTTCGAGATAAATTTCGGGACGAAATTTCTTAAAGTAGGGGAGACTGTAACATCTGCCCGAATCCGACCCGACCCAGGTACCCGTTTCCCTTTTCCGATCTCTTTCTTTTATGATTTAATATTTATTTATACTTATATTTTTTAATAATATATATTTTCCTTCCCGCCTCTCTCTCTCTTTCTTTCCGCCGTCCCCTCCCTCTTCCTCCTTCTCTCTTTCCGCCTTCTTTTCCCTCTTGTCGCCGTCCCGCCCTTACGCCTTGTTTCCCTCTTTTTCTTCTAACTCTTTGCTTGTCCTTTGGTTCTTCCCGCCTAAGGTTGTCTGCGCAGCTCCACGCGCCAGACTCCTTACAAGGAAGCCTCCGTGAAGACCACCTGTTTCAGCGATACGCGAGATGAATTCTTCTCGCAGCGCGCTAAGAATTTTAATTCTTCTCGCAGCGCGTGAAGAACGGTAGTTCTTCCCGCGACGCGCTAAGGATTTGTAGTTCTTCTCGCAGCACGCTAAGTGTCGTAGTTCATCCCTCGACGCGCGAAGAATTATAGTTCTTCCCGCGGCGCGCTAGGAATTTTAGTTCCTCCCGCGGCGCGCTAAGAAATGTGATTCTTCCCGCGGCGCGCTTAGAAATATAGTTCTTTCCGTGACGCGTTAAGGTTAGTTCTGTCTGCCTTCGCGCTCGCGCTCTCTTGACCTTTTGTGTCAGCATTCTCGCGCTAAACCCTTTGAGTTTTCTTCTGTTGAATCTAGCCATTTGCTTTTGTGTTGTCTTATCTTTTGAGCTGTTGACCTAATCTGCTTTATGTCTGAAAAGTTACTTTCGGCGCAGCATGCGCACCAACCCCATTGGTTGACAGATAAAGTGACTGACATAATCTTTTGAGAATCTGCTTTTGCCATGCTTGACCAGTACCTTTTTCTGAACCGCCCATGCTTTTTACTGTTCCCTGACAGCTTTATCTTGCCTCTGCAGCTGCCATATCTTTTGATATCTTTTGCTTTTGGAATCTTTTGCTTTTTGAGATCTTTTCCCCTTTTTCTGGATTTATGTCTCCTAGGGTTTTCCTATAAATAATAACATTATTTTCCTAACACTACACACACAAAACACTTACTCTCTCCTGTCCTCCTCCTTGCTCTCTCTGCCGCCTCCCTCTCTGCCTCCGTCTTCCTCCCTGTTCTGCCCTGCTTTTCCGGTAATATATATATATAATAACTTACTTATTAATTATGCTAACTTATAATCAAGACTTAAAACAAATCGTTAAAACAATAATCTTTAATTATAGGTTAACTTGTGCTTGTTTAAAGTTGGTTCTTGCTTTATCTTACACCGCATCGTTTATCAAGTGAGTAATCTCGTACCTAATCCCTTTTTGCTTTTAACGTTTTGGGATGTTCATGTGTTCATACAAACTTAGAGTCTTAAACTTGTTTATGAACTTTAGTCGCGCAGTATCCCATGTGTTGAGGACGTAGACTTGGTTGTTTATTTGTATGTGTGGATCATTAACCGTCTTGTCGGTCTATTCCGCAGTTTTCATGGTACCATTAGATGAACACGGGAGAACTATCGTTTATGATTTTCTCTTTTGTTTACACATGCACAGTTTGTTTTGTTTGTGAGCTCAATTGTGAGCACTGGCAGTCTTATGAATCTTAGAGTTGGTCCCGATCAGATTTCACCCTTGTTGAAAACCAGACATACACATGATGCGCGCAGATTTATTGTCATCTATGTATTGTATTAAACTTGATTTCTCACCAACACGCAAGTGTTTGACGTTTTATTTTAACACATGTTCAGGTTTGCAGTAGCTGTTTTGGAGCTTGTGGACACGTAGGAAGTTTTCTTTATTTTTGACCTAGATTAAAATGTATCAAGACAAGTTATTGCTGTTCGAATATTATGATTTATAATATATTGATTTATGATGATTTAAGTTATCTTATTTTTGCTTTGCGCGTGCGCGAATGAATGTATTTATTAAATATTGACACCCAATAGTGTCACGAGTAATGAAACAATATGTGGCGCCCCGATGTATAATCCGCCTTTGGTCGGGGTGTTACAGCAAGAAGGCAAAGGCAAAGTACACAACGATAGATCGGGTGACCAAACAGAAGACAAGGAGCAATGCCAAGAAAACGACGCCTTAGCTAGTATATAGGTAGTCGTTATTTTTGTATTTTGTAAGATATTTTGCATATACATTTGCTTAAGTGAATATTATTGCTAATATAATAATTTTGTTTTGTTGCTTATAGCTGTTTTGTATTACTACACAAAAAATAAAAATAATTATATATTTCCTAATTACACACAATTTGGCCACATAGAACACATTAAATATGTGTGGCCAAAAGTAAGACAATAGCCACACCTGAAATTACAAAAATTAGAGTTTATAAATGACCAATAGCCACAACATAAACATTTTTGTTTAACGAAAAGTATGATAATAACCACACTTTATATTACAAAAGCATTATGTGTGACAAACGGTAAAGACAATGGTCACACCACAAACACAAACTACAAAAGAGTGTTTTGAGTGGCAACTTCATATTTTTAGCCACATTGACAACAACCTCCAGTGTCCATATGATACTATTAGCCACACAGTACCTCACTATGTGTGACGAAAAGTTTGACAATAGCCACACTTTAAATTAGGAAAAGCATTATGTGTGACAAACGGTAAGACAATGGCCACACCACAAACTACAAAAGAGTTTTTGACTAGCAAGTTCACATTTTCAGCCACATTGACAACACCCTCTAGTGTCTATATGATATTATTACCCACACAGTACCTCACTATGTGTGACAAAAAGTTTGGCAATAGCCACACTTAAAATTAGGAAAAGCATTATGTGTGACAAACGGTAAGACAATGGCCACACCACAAACTACAAAAGAGTTTTTGACTAGCAAGTTCACATTTTCAGCCACATTGACAACACTCTCCAGTGTCTATATGATATTATTACCCACACAGTACCTCACTATGTGTGACGAAAATTTTGGCAATAGCCACACTTAAAATTAGGAAAAGCATTATGTGTGACAAACGGTAAGACAATGGCCACACCACAAACTACAAAAGAGTTTTTGACTAGCAAGTTTACATTTTTAGCCACATTGACAACAGCCTCCAGTGTCTATATGATATTTTTAGCCACACAATAGCTCACTATGAGTGACAAAAAGTTTGACAATAGCCACTCTTTAAATTAGGAAAAGCAATATGTGTGACAAACGGTAAGACAATGGCCACACCACAAACTACAAAAGAGTTTTTGACTAGCAAGTTCACATTTTTATCCACATTTACAATAACCTCCAGTGTCTATAAGATATTATTAGCCACACAGTACTTCACTCTGTGTGACGAAAAGTCTTACAATAGCCACACTTTATATTAGGAAAAACATTTTTGTGTGACAAACGGTAAGACAATAGCCACACTATAATCTACAAAGGAGTTTTTGAGTGGCAAGTAAACATATTTAGCCACTTTTAATGTAATTGCTAGTGTGTATATCATATAATTAGCCACCCTATTATTAAATTTAAGTGGCCATTTCTTTGATATATTCACACGGTATAGGTCACAATGTAAGCTTAACACAACCCTATTGGCCACATTAATATAAAATTCATGTGACTGAAACATAAATTCATGTGGCTATTTAGATGTAATGGCCACTCTTAGTAAATTGACATGTGGCCATTTTCTACGATTTAGCCACACTTATTGGAGAGTCTTCTTGATGGCCAGCAACTAATGCTTGTACCCTTTAGCCACACTTATTACCACATAAGGCCACTAAAAACTCTGTGTGGCCATATCATACCCACGGTGTCGCGACCTTTGGCCACATATGTCCTGAACCAAATGTGTGTGGCTAAAGGCCTACGGCCACACTTTTTTCGTGTGGCCGAAGGTCAATTTTCACGCAGTGAATTACTTACGATATTCTGAACTTTTAAGTGAATACATCATCCAAAGATATGAGTTAATAGCAAATCATAAATTGCAACCATTCAATAGTTCAAGTTAAGCCCAAACAATAGATTAGAAAGAAACTGATAGCGAATCGATAAGCAAGAAATCACTCACAACGAATCTCGAGGACGATATTCATTCCAAGGTGGGGAGTATGTAACATCCACAAAATTTTGATCCAAAAGGATCAAATTATTCTAAAAAACAAGTCATTGAAAATCTAAATAAAGAAATAAAATTATTTTATAAAGAAATAAAAATGTTCAAGTCATCTCAAGTTAGAGATAGGAAAGAAAAAAAAGAAACTCCATCCCACATGGAAGGATGTAAGTAAGTGGAAGCATTCCACATGGGTAAATAAAGAAGATGGAATCCATCCCATGTGTAAATTGGTAAAGAAATGGAAGCTCTTTATAAGGAAGAGATTTTCCATAGTAATATTCTTTTATGGCAAGCATGCACCAAGTGGTCCTAACGGAGGGTGCGGTACACCCGACGTGCATTCGCATGGGCTTGGGCGAGGACGAGGGCAATGGCGACGTCGAGCGGCAATGGGCGCAATGTGGCGCTTTGATAGTGCACTTTGCACCTTCACAGAAATTACGGCGTCGCGATACGTGACGACTACATAAAGAACTCCATCGCGTATCGCGATGGAGTGTGAAATTCGCTATTAAATGGAGGGTCACGACTCATTATTCACACACCAAAACCACTCTCTCTATAGAATTACTTTCTCTCTATACCTCGATTTCCGTGCCTCGACCTGATAATCATCACCTCGTAAACCGTGCCATATACCGGCTACACCTCGAAGTTCGTGCCGACAAATCTCGATGATCAGTGCACGTCGTTTTGCGTGCCGAACCTCGTAATCCATGCCAAATACCCGAAGTGTCCTCGAAGTACGTGCCACCTTGAAATAACCCGACGTTCTGTTTCGAAGTGCGTGCACGACCCGGTGACTCCCGATCGTTGCCTCGATTTACGTGCCAAGAAAAAGTAGATCAAGAATACCCTGATATTCGTGCGAGTGTGGAAGTGCTACCGAAAGTCTAGGTCAATCATTCATTCATTCACAAAAGTTTTCAAATGAGATCACCACATTATTCAGAACAGATAGTCACAAGTGAATACGTTAAACCTTTCTCAGTCAAGATAAATAGGTTGTTTATATTAAACAAAGTCAGGCAAATAAAAATTTATGGGATTACGTGATCCCTATTTTATACAAGATAGAAAATAAAAGCAACTCAGACCGAGTACACATGTGTCTGGATCCAAACATAATCAATCTAGTCTATCAATCCAGGCTACGTGGCCGCAGACTAGAGATCATAATAAAAGTTCTCCAGATGGGCGTCAGTTCCCGGAGAACCGCAAATTATGTGTATGGCAGTGGCATAATCCCAGAAATAGACATTTCTGCTGAGTGTGTTCAAGAAAACTTTCTTGTCAGTCAAAGAAAGATTTATAAAAAGTTTTTAGAGTCAATGATTCACCAGCATATCGCTGACGTATTCCCCCCCCCCCCTCACCATATTACAGGAAACAAAGTTAGTACAGGTAGCAAGGAATTAGAGCCATTCAAGAAGATAGACGCTTGCAAGGTAAAGATGGCTCTGTTTTAAATCATTAAAATATTATAAACAATATTTGAAAATGATTAGTAAAATAAGACAAGGTTTATAAATCAAAAACTCGGATATTTATTATCCGAGAAACTTTTCAACTAAGGTAATAACTTATTATAAATAAATTAATGTTACAAATAAATTAAATGTTTCGAAAAGTATAGTAATACTTTATTATAAATAAAAGACTTCCGCTAAACTCTGATATATTTACAAAACAGGTACCAACTATTGGTCACATGCTCATGCCCTAAGTCGGGGTGTGACATTTTTATCCTTTGCTTGTCGGTTTTAAGTATTTTAAAGATTTTAAGTTCGTTTTTGGTTTTTAATCATTCAAACCTTTTGTTGTCATATTTATTTGAACATTTTTCACTCATATATATATTTTCTACTGTTCATTGATTATGATTGGCTAGATTGGTTAAAATCACCAAGGTTTGATGTTTAACGGTTGATTTATTAGTTTTCGGGTGCTAATCTTGTGTTTGATTGTTTAGTTATTGTAAACTTCATAATTTGTGATATTATTCCATGTATACCAGCTTCCCTAGATGTTTTTTAGGTTGCATGTGCCTCGTGTGATTGATTATTGCATGAATTAGTTTCGTGTAGTTGTTAATTACACAGTTCGGTTAATACTTTGCGTGTTGATTGAGTTTGGTAGACGTTACCATTAGGGTTTATGTTTCATGAGGCATTCAAGTCAGTGAGTTCACCACCTTTGAGTTGGACTAAGACCTTAGGTGTCGGCTTATCTTGCTAGTTAGTTGAACGGGTTAGTCGTTGCGAGACCACGTGCGGTTTTCCATTGTCGGTTAGGTTATGTTTTTAAGTTGAGTTATTTTGTCCTCAGTATTGAATTACCCCTTTTCTCCTAGGTTTGTAATTAGCCCGAGCCTTAGTGAGATCTGTGACTTAGACATGGAGCAAGTGATGAGTCATTAGGGTACATTGATTAGCAACCATGAATTGAAAGCTATCTAGACGTCGTTAGGGTTTTCTGGTAAAACTGACCATAGGGACCTAGTTTCCTTGGCCTCACCTATGTTAGACCATCTTTAGAATCCCGGTTTCAACCACATCTTAGCACCCGTGTCATCTTACGACTGTTAAGTCATCCTACCTAGGTGATTCGTTTTCTTATTATCGTTAGTTCTGTTAAGTTTCACCGTTAGTTAGGTTTAGTTAGTTTAAATAAGAAAGATAAATAAATATATTATTTAGGCATGCCTTGGTTAGGGTTTAGTATTTGAGCTCCTCACGTGTCTTCGTGTTCGATACTCGGACTTACTAGGTTGTGCTACTACGCGACCGCTACACTTGCCGTTTCTGTAGGTTATCCCTTTTATTTATAAGGCTTAGTGTTGAATTGCGAGAATTAGTTATTAATATATATATATATATATATTTAAAATGTCCCTTGTTTTTTAAAAATTTATGCATTAAACTAGGAAATGATATTATTACCGAGTGTTCTTAACAAGCTCTTGGCATTTTCTTAATATATATATATATATATATATATAATAAATCAAAATAGTTGTGTATCTAATTTGGGATGTGTCGGTAGGCCCAACTAATCCTGAAATGTTTCTCTTTAGTATTCTTAATTGTACCGTAACAAATTCATAAACTTATTGGGTTCTCATCTTGGGGGAAGCGGCAGAGCAAAAATTTAATATGATATAAGGAGGATTACCGTAATCTTTTTACTTTTAGGTGGTGAGAATTGGGTGCACTTAGCACATCACTCGATTTATGAAAATAAATTGAGTGGTGGCGCCCCGCCAAAAGTCCATCTTATCACGAGCTTAGAATTAGTTTTATATATATATATATATATATATATTCAGGGTATTATAAAAAAAGAAGAATAAAAAGAAAATAAAAAGAAAAGGTACAAATAAAATATGCAAAAAACATCCAAAAAATAGTAAAAGAGGCCAAAGTTGTCTATACTAGATGGGGCTGAGAGTTTACGCGTTGCCAAGGGGATAGTGACTCTGAGGTTATCGCTATTGGGGCTTGAAAGTTCTTAGTCAATAAATAAAATTTTAGGTTTATATAGGACAAAGTCCAAGAGTATCTAGGATCAGCTCGTATGACCATCACATGACCGATCATTCATAATTCCATCTAGTGCACTTTCTTCTTACCATTAAAGAGTCAATTGCTTACGGTTATTTGTCGGATCATTTTACTTTAGCTTAGCTAGTTCTATGTGTTTGAGATACGATTAACCTAAGCTTCCACGCTTGAGTGTGATTGGTTTACTAATTATTACTTAGAACTTAATGCTGCTATATGCTAATAGGGGCTTGATGGGCTGGTGGCTGGGCTTAAAGTGGATCAATATATCGGCAATCGCGATTAATACGTCAATTTGTTAATGATGCTTTAATAAAATAAAATAATAAATAAACCGAGAGTTGTTATATTGTTCTTCGGTATGAGCCGGTGCAGATTACTTTTTCAAGGATGAAAAAGGTTCATATGTTTGATGTGCTATGAAATACACATACTTTCGTACTTGCTTTATCAAGATTTTAAGTGTGTTTTAACATTTGGTTTACCGTTTTCGATGATGTTTACATGTTTATGTTTGATGTAGGATCATGGGTGATAATATCATGGAAAACAAGTCTTAAATTGATGGATTTAGTTCACCCGAGGATTGGATCAAAGACGATGTGCCTATACGAGTTTTAGCGAGTGAAATAAGCGAAACGAAAAACGATGACCCGAAGGCCTGGCCACGCTATGCTACCACCTTTCTGTTCATGCTATGCGGCATCCCACACATCCCCAAAGCTTCCAAGAATGTTCAGGAATCAGCTACCCCATCTATTTTGTCTTTAAGTGGACCTTGTGGGCTTGTTTTAACCTATATTATATTAGAAAGGTGGCGTTTAAACATATATATAAAGGTTTTATACCCTATGAACGAAATATTCACCATTCCAACAATCACCAAACCAGCTCTAGGGGGGGAAACCAAGGAGGGCAAGCTTACGGTTCTATCTTTTATCCTTTGGTTGTCGGTTTTGAGCATCTTAGCGATTTTAATTTCGTTTTTGGTTTTTAATCATTCAAACCTTTATAATAAGATTTATTTGAACATGTTTATCAATTTTATATATCTTTTCTACTATTCAAGTATTATGATTGGCTAGATTGGTTAGAATCACCTAGGTTTGGTGTTTAATGGTTGATTTATTAGTTTTCAGGTGCTAATCTTGTGTCTGATTGTTTAGTTATTGTAAAGTTCATAATTTGTGATATTATTCCATGTACACCCGCTGCCCTAGATGTGTTTTAGGTTGCATGTGCCTCGTGTGATTGATTATTGCATGAATTAGTTTCGTGTAGTTGTTAATTACATAGTTCGGTTAATACTTTGTGTGTTGATTGATTTTGGTAGACGTCACCATTAGGGTTTATGTTTCCTGAGTCATTCAAGTCAGTGAGTTCACCACCTTTGAGTTGGACCAAGACCTTAGGTGTCGGCTTATCTTGCTAGTTAGTTGATCGGCTTAGTCGTTGCGAGACCACGTGTGGTTTTCCCATTGTCGGCTAGGTTAAGTTTTTAAGTTGAGTGATTTTGTTCTCAATATTGAATTACCCCTTTTCTCCTAGGTGTGTAATTAGACCGAGCCTTAGTGAGATCTGTGGCTTAGACATGGAGCAAGTGATGAGTCATTAGGGTACATTGATTAGCAACCATGAATTAAAAGCTATCTAGACGTCGTTAGGGTTTTCTGGTAAAATTGACCGTAGGGATCTAGTTGCCTAGGCCTCACCTATGTTAGCCCGTCTTTTGAATCCCAATTTCAACCACATCTTAGCACACGTGTCATCTTACGACCGTTAACTCATCCTACCTAGGCAATTCATTTTCTTATTATCGTTAGTTCCATTAAGTTTCACCGTTAGTTAAGTTAAGTTAGTTTAAATAATTAAGATAAATAAATATATTATTTAGGCAGGACTTGGTTGGGTTTTAGTATTTGAGCCACCTCGCGTATCTTCGTGTTCGATACCCGGACTTACTAGGTTGTGCTAATACACCAGCGGTACACTTGTCGTTTTGTGAAGCTAAGTTAGGCTATCCTTTTTATTTTAAGAATTAGTGTTGAATTGCGAGAATTAGTTATTAATATTTATATATATACATATATTTTTTCGCACATTAGAATCCTCAGAAAGTTTCCATCAAATGAGTCCTCAAGTTGTTCACATCTTCAACAGTCAAACGCATTACCTCCATAACGACAAGGTAACGGTTGACGAGTGACTCATTTACATGGTTTAAGTTGTTATTGAAGTCGTGTAGATCTTCAATTTCACCTTCTAGCTACTCAATCATGTTCCACAGCCTAACAGTTCCAGCCATCAATCTGTCTACGTCCCTAAAAGAACTGGACTCTCTCTCCAACAAACCAACTCTTGAGCCCAGACGCTCAAAGTCTATCCACACATGATCGAGTGTAGTGTCCAACTCCCTCCTAAAAGTTGTTTGCAAAGTTTGATGAGGAAGGAAGGTCAGACTCTAACCTAGAAAGTCTTGATTGAAGTCGTTCGATATCATCATGTTGTTCAGCATTTCCAAAGAGTTTTTATTAATCAACTCTTGTTGATTGCTGATTCATTGTTGAAGATTGTTGATCTAATTTTGTTGGCTTTCAACCCGAGCTTTATTAAGATCTCGCCTTTCTTCCAATCGGGCTACTTTATCTGCCAGAGCATCTCGCTCCCTAGTCACTTCCTCGTTTATTGCTTGTTGATCCTTCACAATTCCTAGGGGATTGGTTAATCTCATAGCACTGCAAAAAGCAAGTCATTGTATCCACCTCTACATCTGAAGCATAATACATTGCCGCTTATGCCTGCTGCTCACAAGTGATATGCATCAAACATAAGCTACTGGATTATGGTTTAAATTTCTTTGACAGATCTATCAAGTGTGATAACGAAGCAGCAGTTTGTATTGTCAAAAACCCGGTCCAACACTGACAAAACACAATGACATCCGAATGCACTTCATTCGTGATTGTTATGATCGAAACTTGTCGATATTGAAAGAGTCTACTCTGAAATTAACTTTTCAAACCTTTTCTCAAAAGCCTTTGATCGTGCCTGATTTCTATATCTTGTAGAGTCGCTTGGTTTGATTTGTTTTGATTAAACCTTGTTTATCTTTTTTAGGTTAAAATTTGTAAATATTTTTCAAACATGTCACAATTTTAGAGGGAGAAAAAGAGTTATGATTAACTCACCAAAAAAACTTTATGTTTTTCTTAAGAAAAAAAAATATCAGTCATTTGACTTACCAAAAATATTTTAAATTTTATTGTATATTTTAATATTTGTTTGTGGAAATTAGAAAATGCTTCAAAAAGAATGTTTTCCCGTTTCGCGGGATCTCCTGCTTAGAGGGAGTCGGATATTTAAAAATGTAAAATTTTGCTAAATTGATATGACCTTTGGAAAATGATAAGAAATTATCTCTAACGATTCTAGCACATGAAATTAATATATCAAAAGTCAACAAGATCTCTGCTTGATGTGTCG
This sequence comes from Bidens hawaiensis, assembly GCF_021521415.1. Lineage (NCBI taxonomy): Eukaryota > Viridiplantae > Streptophyta > Magnoliopsida > Asterales > Asteraceae > Bidens > Bidens hawaiensis. The sequence goes on from NW_027500364.1 coordinate 37,840, forward strand.
ATAGGCTTGAAAAATAAGTAAGTGTTAGAGTGATACAAACTTAAATTCCTGCATATGCTAACATTTACACGTTCATGAAGCGGTTACCGACTCCAATATAAGTCATAAAAATGAAGGCATAAGTGTAAATAACATGTCATACACGAGCCTCTCTTTACCTTATCATAGTTGTCTTATGTTATCAAGCGTCAATTTTATTTCATTAAGTAAGGAAAAGAGTCAAGGAAAAGAAAAAGAAAAAGAGTCAGAAAAGTAAAGGAACAGAAAGTTCAAAAGAAGTTTGTCCTAGGATTTTTAACTTCTGATTTATTTATTCATTTATTTTGATTCAAGCCTTGAACTTTCTCCACTTGTAGTCATACAAGATCTGATTGTTAAGACCCTGAATCTTCTGCTTTGTTTTTTTGTTCAAGCCTTGGACTTACTCTGCATGATTATATGGTATTATCCGACTAGATTGTTAAGACCCTAAACTTCTGCTTTATTTTAATATTCCTAGATAGATTCAAGTGTCTAAAATAAAATGTAAATGTATCAATAAGCGTGATGCGATCAAATATGAAAGGTTAAGTTGAGTTGAGGTGATTTGTGAATATGAGCTATGTCTGAGGTATGATGGAGTATGTAACTTGTTAGATTAAATGGGGTTAGCACAAGTATTTTGCTTAATACATACCTTAACATATCATGGTAACATCTAAATACTTGTTAAGTTTAAAGTGGATAAAAGATATCTACAATCGACTTTGGATTCTTGGTAAAATACATTGAAAGAGAAGTGTGATCTAAAACGTTAACGCAAAATTCGATTTCATGTCGTGATCTTTCTCGCAAAAATATGTGAACTTTTAATGATTATAATAATTATATAATATATAATATTAATTTCATCTTTACTATTTAACTTGTGTTCTTTTAACTTTACTTTGTTTTGTTTTTGTTTTGTTTTCAAGTTTTTAACTTAAAACTTGTTTTAAGTTTATTTAATTTCATTTTATTTTATTTTTATTTTTATTATTCTTACTTTTTAAAATTTCTTAATTTTATTTTTCATGTTTGTTTTATGTTTATTTAAATGGATTTATGTTATGGTCCATATTATAAATGTTGTTAAATGAGTAGAACGACAAAAATATATCTTGTATATATTTGAGTGGGTGGATTCGGTGTATAAATATTTTTCGGGTTTAAATCTGTAATATTTCATAGTTCGGGGGTTGAGAGCGTAAAATTGTTCAGAACTCGAGAGGCTTTGACCTATCGCGAGATAGGCTGGGTCAGACCAAAATATCCCTCATTTCTCACTTATCCCCTTACACTCTCTCTCTCTCTCTCTCTCTACCCACCGTCTCCTCCACCGCCTTCAAACTCCAACCAAACCCACATATATCCTTCTTATTTGTTTCACACTTTATAATTATCAATCCTGGACCCTTCACCATCGTTATATAATCTCAATTCTTGTTTATGATTATTGCTCTTGCTTTTGGTGCTCTTGACGGTTCAAATGGACTCGTCGGAGGACCTAATAGATCACTTTATATAGTTTTCGTTCAAATAACCATGGATTTCTGTTGTTGACATCATAACTACTTTGTGAACTGATTTAATTGAGTTATTGTTGAGTTTTGTGTAGTTTTTAGATTTCTAGGGTTTTGGAACCACTTAGGGTCCGATTGACCCTCTTTTTAGTCGAGTGTGATTGTAAAAGGTGTGCAGTTTGAATCGGGTCTGGGCGACCTTGGATATGTGTTGAATTGAGTTTTGGACATACTTGGGATTTTGAATTGAGTTCTTCGCTGAATCGAATTGAGTTTTGGATTTGAGTCGTATCGAACTTGAAATACAATCAAATCAAATTTTGAAAAGATGTTCAAACGCTGAAGTCAAAAGGAATCGAATTTTCAATAGTCGACTCGATTCATTATAAAACTCGACTTGATTCAAATGAAAAATCGACCCGATTCATTTTAAGTTGAAAATTTTTCAAAATCCTTCAAATTGCAAAATGACCATTCAATTCGATTCATTTACACTCAATTCGATTAGTTTGTACTTGGTAGTTTTTGAAAAATTTCTTGTTGTACATTTTGTTAGATTTTGATATTTAATAACTTCATTATCTTGTATATATTTTTGATCTCTTCTTTATGTATCAGTTCTAATGGTTTGTTTGATGATATACTTGCAGCAACACAACATGTATGGTCCTCTTGATCTTCCCAGAAGGTATTTCTTGAAATTCCACTAAGAGATGCCATCTGCCAATCTGGAGATTCACTCGGGTTGGATTGAAGAATTTTATACGAATGCCAAAACTGTTAAGGATGGTGATGCTATTACAACCATAGTGACCGGGAAGAAGTTGAGTATAAAAGAAGAGGATGTCAAACGACCCTCCTTAAACATCGAAGACGACCCACATCATTATTATGAACGTATAATAAAGAAGGACTTAGAGGAATATGTCACCAACATTAGGTATGATGTTTCATGGAGTACTTTAGAGTAAAGGCATTTACCACCATATTGGAAGCTTCTCTTCCACATCATAGTTAACTGTTTGTCTGAGAAAAAAAGGTGAGTTGATAAACTCAAGACTGAATGGGTTAGAGTTATGGCGTGTCTAACAACAAAGTTGAGTTCAACTATTCCAAGTGGTTCTTTAAGTGCATGCAAGCATATGTGTTGTCAAAGCACACTTGGATTATTTATCCAAGATTTGTACAGCTTCTGTTGGATAACATGATGCCTAAGGTTTCAAGGCCCGTGTACCCAAAAATGTTTGATAAATATGGTGAATCAGACTGTGTTCAAGGAAATGTTGGAGCCCCAAGTCCATAGTGGGTACATTATCAAGGAGAAGTTCCAGGCACCAAGTTCGGTTTATTTGTTGAAACCGAACCTGATAGTGAAGAAACGAGTGAAGAAGCTGGAGATGATGATGATGATAGTGGATATGATGATGGTGATGGTGAACAAGGTGGTGATGAGGCCACTGTAACGGACACTGAAGTGGACAGTGAACACAGAACAAAGAAGAGGCACGGCAAAAGAGGAAGGTTCTTAGTTAGCCTTCTACTGGTGGTCCATCCCAACAATCAGAGGAAGAGGAGGAACCCGAGAGACCCCTCAAACGTTTGAATAAAGTAATTGACTCCAAGAAGTCCGCTACTTCAAAGATACCTACTTCTGTAAGGGTAATATTTCCCAAGAACTTGTTCTCTGATCAACCGTTGTTAAATGCCGAACGTAATGATGAGGTGACTATATTGGAGTCAAGGGTTTCCTACCTTGAATATGATTTACCTTCCTCCACCAATCTTGTTCAAAACCTTAGGAGGAAGTTAGAATCAGGTGTTGATAGAACGATGGTTGAGTATGAGAGTCTTGATTCCCGAGTTTGACTGTTGGAGGGTGAATCCACTTCCTCACGGAATGTTGGAATGTTGATTGGTGAGAACGCAGATCTGTGAGAGGATATTGACATAGCTGAAGGCCTAGATTGACCAACATGAACACTTCAACGACGGTCAGATCTAAGTCAATGAAGGTTTGGTCAACTGCTACCTTGCTGCCACTAAGGTTCTGCAAATGATTGATAAAGATATTAAGGACCTAAAGACACAATCAAAGACCATTTTTAGGAGCTGGGTAGACTCTGAAGAGGCAGAAGATGAGAAGAAGAAAAAGAAAAAGGTTACCTTAGCTAATCTGGTTGCTGATGCTCTTTATGTCAGCACTCGAAGTGGCTTAGGTAAAAGTAGCCTCAAAGCTGGCGGTGAAGGTATAAGTGGTAGTGTTCGTGGTACCACTAGTGATGAAACATCCGTCGTTGTTGATACGATTGTTCGTGGTGCTGCTATTAGTACCAGTGTTGTTGATACGGTTGCAATTATTTCTGGAGTGAGTGTGGAAGCCGTTCCAATGATTACTCCAGTTGTTGGAGAAACTAACTCTGGGAACGAGGCAGAGGACGAGAGTGATGAAAAATATGAGACTGATGATGAGGACAACGATGATGATGATCCTCATGATAGTTTTGTCGAGCCGCGTGATGGTAATGGCGACAATGGCGGTGGAAATGGTGGTTATTGGTGGCAGTGGAGTAGTCGATTAGTCTGCTTCACAATCTAGCATACCAAGATTTAAACCCCAATCTACTGATCTTGCTAAATGTGTAGGTACCAAGTCTCCAGCTCAAGAAGTTGTGGAAGAAGATGATGATGGTATAAGTTACCCACTGAATTCGGACATGCAGTTCGTGACGATGGAAATAAAGCTCCAGAATCTGCCACTGTAGTTGCTCTTCCAATCTACTTATCTAGATCAGAAAATAAGAGACTAGGATGTTGTGATAGAAGATGAGTTCGGCTCTCTTTTTAATCTTGCTAAATGTGTAGGACAAGTCTCCAGCTCAAGAAGTTGTGGAAGAAGATGGTGATGGTATAAGTTGCTCACTGAATCCGGACACTCCAGTTCGTGATGATTCAAATAATGCTCCAGTATTTTCCACTGTAGTTGCTGATCCGATCTACTGATCCAACTCAGAAAACGAGAGACTAGGATGCTGTGATAGAAGATGAGTTCGGCTCTCTTTTTAATCTTGCTAAATGTGTGGGTACCAAGTCTTCAACTTAAGAAATTTTGGAAGAAGATGATGATGGTATGAGTTACTCAATGAATCCGGACACTCCAGTTCATGATGATGCAAATAAAGCTCCAAAATCTGCCACTGTAGTTGCTCTTCTAGCAAAGAATGCCTCAGGTGTACCCAAAAAGAAGAAAACATGCCATTACGTCAACACTTAATATACTACACGATACCAAATGGACGCTCATCATGATGAATCACTCATACTGTACACTTAGTGGCACAACAGCAGTCAGATCTGGATGATTTGAAAAGAAAATGGTTCACTCACTTACCTGCATCACTCTCAAATGAAGACTTTCAAAACTTGACATGAATTTCTTTAAGAGAGCAGCCGGTGATTGTTCAATCGAAGATGGACAACATGGTTGGTTTGCCTGTAATGCTCTAAGACAATCAAAGGACGGTACCCAGATCTGGAAATCAACAAAGGTGAAAATCACATACATCCTACTGAGATCAATCCTCTCACTGGCAAGAAGAAATTAGTCTTGAGATATCCAATGCCAAAGGATGGACCTGAAGTGCTTATCGGTGGAACCTTTGAGTCAAACACACTAAAGGATTTCAAGTCATGGCACTTTGACAGCCAAAACTGGTGAAACGGTTATCCAGTGTCATGGAAGCAAGGGTTATAAATCTTTCAGATTCTTTGATGAACACATGCTGATGCGATTTGACAAGAAGGACCTCATGAAGCTGCATGACTTTCCCCTGCTTGCCATCTCTGAGTCAAGCAAAGGTGATGTTGAATTGTCATCGTAAAGTTCAAAAAGTTCATCCGTCGCGTTATTGACAACCCGACAAAGGATGAAAACCTTGCTAAGGAAATAACAACAAAAGACTAGAGGGGGATTGTAGAACCTAGTTTTGTTAATTAGTCTTTTATATTATCCCAATTGTTATTAATGTATTAATCTAGCTTTCGCTTGTTGTAATCATGTTTGGACCTGAGTACTGTAATGTTGAGCCCATTGGGCCTATTATAATGAAAGGTGCATGATGTGCTTTCACATATATAAGGTGAAGCATACTCATGCACACACAACCTTTTGCAAAATCTCCATCTTATATGTTCACCTACTTTCTCTCTAGTCTCCCTTTCTTTCCTCTTCGAGTAATAAAAATAACGCACAAGATTCGAGATCTCAGTTGGCTACAAGTGATTTCCGCTAGCTTGTAGTTAGAGACTGATTCAAGAACTAGTTGTTTGATCCGTTCTAAGAACCTACATCATATGTAAAAAACATTTATTATATAGAATATTATTATTGAACTACTATTTCACATTAATTACATTAAAACTTGTAATCTACCTTTCGTTCATGACTACAAATTAAATTTATTTAATTCCCTCTAGAATTACTCTTTAATACCTTCTAATTTCTGACCATTTTTCTATAAGTGTTTACCACTAAACAACCACTTTCATTACCTTTTTATTTGTTTTTATATTAAATAATTAAGCGCTATTATTATGCAAATATGGACGTATTCTTTTGGATCTGAATGAGCTTCACGTTGAAGAAGATTCTATTGAAAAACAAAGAGAAAACAAGAAAACAGTCAATAAGGAACTATTTGTTGGTCAATATTTTCTAAGTGAATTTTTTTATCAAAATTTTGCAAGAAAAAATGAGTTTTCCATTCGAAAAGGGAGGTTCATGAACAAGAAAGGAGAAAGGAAAAGACGTGAAAAAATTCACTTTCATATTTGAATATTATTTACATATCAATGAATAGAAAAATTGTGAGAAATTAGAAGTGATGAAAGAGTAATTTTAAAGGGAATTAAAACTTTTTAATTAGTAGTCATAAATAAAGGGAGATTTCAGAGGGAATTATAAAAATATTAAATATGATAGTTATTAAACGATTAATATAATTAATGTGAATAGGTAGTTTCAATATTAATATTTATATAATAAATATGTTTCAAATGTGCGCTTAAGGCATATATTAGAATATCCCTATATATAACCACATAAAAACAACTCTCTTCTCTTTACCGGCACGAGATTAGTAACAAAGCACACTTTATATTTACAAGTAAATAACTAAATATAATGAAAAGAAACTAACATTAATATATAGATGGAATATTACGTGAGAATAAAGAAATACATCATCTTCTTATTCTTATGTGTGTTGCACTAGTTGCCAACCAACAAATATATTTAACTAGCGTTTTATTTGGCGCTTTGCATTAAAGCAAGATTGGTAAAAACTAGGCGATGGTAAAACCCAAACATTGAGCCTGTAAATCAACATTAATTCAGTTTCATTTATGTGCATTAACATAAAAGCGAAAATTAAAATATATAATTATTATAATTGAGGTGGACTGTCGTCAGTCGATTAAAGTTGGGCAGTAATAAAACCCTCCCCTACGTTATCGATCCCAGGCGTTGAGACGGTCAATATACACAAATTCGGTCGGTTTCTATCACATTCGTTATGGTAGCGGAACTAAAATAAGAAAAGAAAAAAAAAATGGGATTTGGTTGGATTTCGTTATGTCCGTTATAATATTGGAACTAAAACAAAATGTGGTGAGTCTAAACGAATACGATCGGTTTCTTTCATGTTCGTTACGGTACTTGAACTAAAACAAAACAAGAAAAAATGAAAGCAAAATTATCATTTGGTCGGCTTTCATTACGTTCGTTATGCGCTAGAACTGAAAAAAAAATAACAAATATCTTCCAACAATGAAATGCAGCCAAGTAGTTTAGTATAGATGTTTACGGCATTAAAACTCTTATATTATTTATACTAGCTTTTGAACCCGTGTATTACACGGGATTTTTCAGATAATAAAAATAAAAAGATACATTATTCGAAATAAATGAACAAAATTAAAGGTAAAAATAAAATATATAGTACAAACAATAAGAAGTCTAGAATCTCAAATTTACAAAATCAATTTTATATATACAATATTTGCATAAATTGTTTTGACCAATTACCCGTGGATAACTATGATGAATAAGATAAAATATTAGAAAATTATAATGAAAATTATAACTCATTTCTCAAAAAAATTTTGTCCCGTGACCTATGGATTGTTAGAATAGATAAGATGAGAAATTAGATAATTAAAAATGAAATTATAACGCAATTGCCAAAATTATCTTGACCCATGGATTGTTAGGTAGAATTAAATGAGAGATTAGAGAATTGGAAAGGAAATTATAACCCATTTGTCAATATGGTTTTGCTTCATAACCCATGGATAAGTCAAATGAATGAGAAGAGAGATTAGACTAAGAATGAATGTGAGATTGCCACATCATCTTCATTATTTTCTTTTATTAGTATAGTTAGATTAGATTTGATGATTTATATACTAGATAATACGGGATTGGTTAATATTTGTTAAGAATGGTACAAAATGTTTTACAAAAGATCCACTCCACAAAATTCAGCGAGAGTTTCGTAATTTAATACTGGAGATTAGTTTCTTAAGCATCAAGGAACCTCCAAGGCCCTCAAAGCTACCCATAAATTGATAAACTGAATTACCTTACAATTTTAAACCATATACCCCCACTGATTTAAATTTGATAATCTCTTATCCCAACAATAACACCGACCGACCTACGTAATTAAAATTGTAAACCCTAGATAAAGGATCAAATACAATAATCCCTTATCATACAATAGGTACGCGAGTTTCTTCACCATCGATTTTCAAAAAATACGCGACCGTTCTAATCCTCTGCTCCACTACTCCATCGATTCCGTACGCCTTCACCGTCACCGTCCAATGATTGCATCTACCGTCGTGAACACTATCTTCCTCGTCACGCCTTTTTCACAGGTCAGTTGATAAAATTGACCAATTAAAATTGAAATTGTTGAACTAATTGATCAATTCAACTTTGAAATTGGTCCAATTAATCATCAATTTGAAGTTTCAATTAATCAATTTTGAGTTTTGTAAACCCAGTTGCAGACGTTCCATTTTTTTTCATATGATCGAATCAATGATCAAATTAACGATCGATTGACGATTGTTTGATGATTATGAGATTATATAAAGTGATTTCAATGTTCAATTTCATGTTTACATGTGTTTAATTTTTTTTTTTTTTTTGTTAGTTTTAGAAGTAACACCCAGAACTTCTTAGAACTTCTAAACTTTATCAGTTTTGAATGCCCAGAACTTTTTAGAACTTCTAAACTTTACCAGTTTGAACACCCAGAACTTCTTAGAACTTCTAAACTTTATCAGAACTTCAATACTTTTTTGAACACCCAGATCTTATTTGAATGTATTAGAACATTTAAAGATGTTCTTTTTTGGTCAGAACGTTTAAAGGTATTCCGTTTTGTTTCAGAACGTTTAAACATAATATTTGTACGGAACTTATAAACAACATTATTTAAAAACGTATAAACAGAACGTATAAACTTTTTGTATTGAACTTTTAAAGTTTAATTGATTATGTTCTGAACGTTTAAACTGAACGTATAATATGTTTAAACAGAACGTATAAACAGATCGTATAAACTTAATGTTAATACGTTCAATGTCAAAACCCAGAACTCAAAACTCAAAATTGATCGACGAAAACTTCAAATTGATGATTAATTGGATCAATTTCAAGGTTAATTGATCAATTAGGCTCATCATAATTTTCAATTTCAATTGGAAATTGCTTAACTGGCCTGTGACCAACGATCGATGGTGGTGACGGACGATGGTGGTGCTCATGATAGTAGACGACGGTCACGATGGTGGACTTTGATGGGTATGCGTTAAGTATTTTTAGGTTAATTACAATTATACCACTAAGCAGTTTTAATTTCAATTAAAATCGATGGTGCAGGAAGTCGCGTATGTAATGTATGATAAGCGATTATTATACGTTAACTCACCCCGTAAACCCTAGACCCACCATATATATATATATATATATATATGTATATATATATATATATATGTATATATATATATATGTATATATATGTATATGTATATATATATATGTATAATATATATATATGTATATGTATATGTATCACCGCATCAGTTAAATGGGCATTTTCTTTACTAGTGTAACTATTTACTAGTGTAACTAAGATTACAAGCTTAAAATGTCTAAAGTATATATATTCTAGTAGCTAATATTACATAAAATATATGATAAAAAGAAATATGCTAAATATCATGATCAAACAATAATTATAAACATCTGGATTCGTTGTATATTTGTTAAAGGATACAAAGTGTTTTTATTAATTGATGATCGGCTACTCCACACAATTTAGCGAAAGTATCGTAATTTAATAGAAGAGGCTAATTGCTTAAGCACCAAGGGACCTTAAAAACCCACAAAGCCATTAACTGAATTTACCAAATGACTAACTACAATTTTAAACCATACACCCCCACTAATTTAAACTTGATAATCTCTTATCCCAACGATAACACCGACCGACCTAGGTAATTAAAATTGTAAACCCTACACCCACCCTATATATATATATATATATATATATATCACCGCATCAGTTAAACCCCATTCAAGAAACATAGAAATTTGTTTTGATGGCTGAGTCGGTTGTTCTTCCGGTGGTAATGTACGACGGTGTGAATGAGGTCGGCGTTGGGAATATTAACATCAACCAGACGATGGAGTTGAAGCAACTTCAGAAGATGTTGAAGGAAGCCGTTGGTCATAACAATCTAACAACTTACCTGGTGGAAAGCAACCGATCAAAGAGTCCTTTGAAGCGCACGAAACGTCTGATCAACGGTAATGTGAACTTCCTTTCGTTAGCACGAGAGAGTAAAGGTTACTTCCGTTTGGTCTTGAAACAGTCACCGAGGAGGAAGTCGAATGTATTCACGCCGCCTGTGTCTCCTTGGTATGTGATGCAACTCCGTAAGAATCAGTTTGATATAATCCGCCGCCAAATGTCGTCTGGATACCACCATGGAGTTCCTTATTTCCCTACAATCTTTTACCCGGTCTTGATTCGAAGTTACTCACCGGCGTATACAAGTTTCCCGAGGGTTCAAGAAAGTAGGGCATTGTGCAAGAATTGTATCGCAGCCGAGAAAGAGGGAACTGAAGCGCCTTTTCACTCATGTGTTTATGACCAGGTTGTTGCGGGTGGTTTCCGGTCTACCTCAGGGCCGATCTCTCGTCTTCGGTGAAAGGAGATTTTAGGGTTTTTGTTAATTCGGTGAAAGGATTCTTTTTTAGGGTTTTTGTTGGTTCGTAACTTCGTATATGGAAAAATTAGATTGAGATATATATGGTATGACTTTATAGTACTTGCATGTAATGATGTAAAAGATCTTACCTGAATATTATTAGTTGGTATATTGAATCTATTTCTTTTGTTATTGCATCTCCATATTTTCAAATAAAAAACTATACATTACTAGTTGCTTCTTAAGGTTGAATCTGTAAGAAAATAATAATAACTGTAATATTAATAAAGAAGAAGGTGAAGAAAAATGGACATGTTTGTGTATTCAGAAAGACGGTTTAAAACCTATCGTGCCCAAATACATATCTTTTAATAATGGTAACATCCTATGTTTACGGGTACTGTTACATAATTAAAATTGATGACTTATACATGATAGATTTAGTTAGTGAAAGTGATATGTTGATCTAATAATTTTTGTTAGGTTAGCATGTGCATGCTTTACGTTTTATATAGGTGAAGTCATGCCATGCATGCTAACTTTTTATCTTTAACGGCCCAATGGGCTCAATATTACAATTTACAAGGCCTTGAACCTAAACATAAACAAACAAACCCAAAGTTTACTAAATACATCATGACATAAACGTAATAATACAAAAGTTATGGTCTTCAATCGGGCTCGTATTCGGAAGGAGAGTCATAATCAAATAGTTGATTGTCAACAAGATAATAAACAAAGTTGTTGAACTTCTCAACTATCTTGTTAGTGTTTTCCTTTCGAACGTCTTCAATAGTGGACAAAGGAGAATTGTAAAGTTTCAACAAATCCTCCATGCTTAGACCCGTCAATCCGTGCTAATCAAAGAAGCGGAGCAAGTACATGGTCCATAGTGAATGACCACCTCCTTTGTGTTGTTGTCGAACTTCCCATCAACAAAATCATAAAGCACATTGGGAGTGAATGGCTCACTGTGGTAGATAGGCTCTCCATGATCCTTTGGTATCTTGTACCTTCATGCCTTTCTTCTCTTGCCGATGGCTGGATCGACTTCAGTTGGATGCAAATAAGCTAGCTCTTCCCTTGTTAAGATTGAAATTGGGGTAGTCATCCTTCCAATCTTTGCTCAGAAACCTTCTAAAACATCATTCCAGCTTCTTTTCACTAGCTCCTTCACCCACTAGTCTTTGAAAATTATTCAAGTCAAGTTGAGACAATGAATGCATATCCGAGTAGTGCATATACGTGAGATCGCCATTTGCATGTCTGATAGCCCATGATTTGGTGAAATTGTGCCATTTGAAATAAATGATGGGGGGATCATCATGGTATGGATAGTTTTGGCATCTCGTTCCTTCTCCAATCAAGTAACCCTATCAATCAACACTGCCTTCTCCTTTTCAGTCTCCACGAATTTCTTCTTTTGGTCCTTCACAAACTCAAGTAACACATTCCCCCGCTCAGTTCGCTTAACGTTAGATTCCTCCAGTGCCTGAATCCTATTAAGGATAGGGTCCGTGTATATCACAGCTTTCGTGAACTTACCACTGGACAAAAGTCTTGGTGTAAGGATTTAGATTGAAGGTGAGGTGATCAAGTGGGTGAATAAGGTTGTGGTTTGGGTAGGCATGGCTAAGGCTTGGGTTTGAAATAATGTGGTTATGGCTAAAGGTAGGCTTTGGTTTTCGATTGTTGTTTGGGTTTCTGGTTGGGTTGAGATGGGAATGGATGTGATTAGAGTACTTGGGGAGGATGTGTGTGACATTCGTCAAATTCGGATTTTGATTTTTCTGTCATGCTTTATTTTAATAAATTATACTTCGAGCCCGTCATGTAGGCGTGTACTAATCGTTGTTCATTTAACATAAAATTTGTTTATAAATTGTAAGGGGTACTTCTTGCCATTCTCAATCTATGTTAACAATTTCTTAAGTTTAGTAACCTTAGTATAATATTTAGAAGTTGGAGGACCTGTTTGCAAAAAACTAAAATATATATATATAAATACATAAAACCCTAAACCTAAATCATTCACCCAGCCGCCACCCACCTTGGCCAATTTCCGGCGGCCGGCGCACCTCTGGCGAACACCACCCACCACCTCCGGTCGTCCCTTCTCACCTCCCTATCCATCACCCGTAGCCACCACCACCACTCTCCTTTCTCTCTTCGGCTTCCGGCAGCCTGTAGCCCCTCCCCTCACTGCGCGTTTTTCCGGTGACCGGAAAACCGGCCACCGGTGTACCACTGTCTCTCTCACTCTCTCTCGTCTGTATCTTTCTCTCTATCTCTCCTCGTCTCTCTCCCTCTCTCCCTCTCGTCGTACCCTATCTCTCTCTTCTCTTTCTCTCTCGCGCCGTCTCTCTCCCTCTCCCTCCGGTTGCGGTTTCCGTCTCCGGCAGGTGCGACTCGTAAACATCTAAAGGTAAATTAAATTGGGTGTTGGTGTTATTAATGTTCATATATATCAATTTATCGAGTCTAAATTGTTAATGATCGGTTTTTATGTGTCGGTTTATTTATTGGTTGTACTCTTGGAAACGGGTTGGACGGGTTTGGAGTTGGTGTGATTTGGGGAAAAGATGAACAACCGGTAATCGAGTCACGAGTTCGTTTTTCCCCCTAAACCGACTTTGGAGAGTATTTTGTTGGGATTATTATTATAAATCTCATAACTAATTATTAGTATTATCATTATTATTATTAACAAGATTATTATTATTATTATTATTATTATTATTATTATTATTGTTAACAAGATAATTATTAGTATATCATTATTATTATTATTATTAACAAGATTATTATTATTATTATCATCATTATTTTCATAATAATAGATTATCATTATTATGATTATTATTATCTTTATTACTATGATTATTAAGGAATATTATTAAAATCTAATATTGTTAATATTACCCATTTGTTTTATCGAACCGAAACCCATGTCGGGCCTAGTTGTCGTTTAACGTCATTGTCACTCGGGTTATATCTTTTTTTATCATTAATACTACTATTATTAAAATGATATAAGTATTAGTTATTATTAATATGACACATATAATTAGTATTAAAAATAATTATTATTATCATTAAAACTTAAAACCTATTAATAACGTTTTCAACAATAAAGTAATAATTATTATATTTATTATTACTACTACTATTATTAATTTTAACAACAAATTCTCGATGAGTGGTATATTATATATTATATTCACCATTATCTTATATATCTAGATATATATGTATATATACACACACATATATATATATATATATATAACATGTTCTAAAGTTATTATTATCATTAATATCCTTATTATTAATAATATTAATATAAATTTTATTGTCAATTCATTGTTATGAAAACCGAACTCTTGATCTAAAACCCGTCTTGTTTCTATTTAATATTGGTTTAGTTATTCAAAAGTCCCAATAAAATAATATTATTTTTATTCTAATTATCAATTATGTTCGAGTCACTAATCATTAACAAACTAACCGGTAACTTGATTTAACCACCGAACCTCCTCGTTCAATGTTTCCAATATAGTTTCATTATGGCTTCAAGTTCATTAATATATATTACATTATTTATTTTAGCTAAGGTGTTTATCATTTCAAGTCGAATCTGTTCGTTTACCGTTCGAGCTTCATTTATTTATCTATTTATTTCTCGGTTCATCAATCGAGGTGAGTACTTTCATACCCCTTTTTCCATCTTCCGTTTTGGGGTGACATTTCATACTTATCAAACTAAATTCTTTATTTACTTGAATCTTAAACCCACAAACATGATTGTATACATTACTTAAATACTTGCTTGATTTGGTGTTCTATGCTATATGTCTATGTGTTTATCACTTTCGGTTGGTTGAATCTATAAATCCTAGACTACTTGGAATCCCCTTGTAGCAAGGTGTCGTTAACGTAATGCAATTAACGATATTCTATTAAATCCTAGACTACTTGGCAACCCCTTGTATCTAGGTGGCGCTAACGTAATTCTATTAGCGCTTGTCAGTTTATCCAAGTTGTTGCCTTTATTTATCGTTTTGTATACAAGTTTTATGGCTTTTTATTACTATATACTTATATGCTCAAACTTATGAATTGCTCACCAACCTTTGTGTTGACAAACTTTATTTTATGAAATGTTACAGGTTTGACTTTTGTTGACTCGAGGACTTGATGAAAACGTTACCAAGACTATTAGGATATTAGTAAAACGAACAACATAATTGCTACTTGTATTCAACTTGTTTGTGTGGACGAGATGTGTTGTTTATTGATTTGTTGAAATAAAATGAGTTGATTAAATATTGTCACTTTAAATAGTGTCTTGTGTATTTGTCCAATCACGTTGCACCCCGGCATGTTCCACCTTTGGTCGGGGTGTGACAGATTGGTATCAAAGCCACAACACTATAGGATAGGTGGTTAGACGTAACGACCTAGTATAGTCTTTACTTTAGGGTCCTTATACGTGTTGTCTATACGTGTTTACCCTATTTGATTGTTCCATGCACTTGTTTATTTATATACTTATTTATTTTATCAAATCATAAATATACACATACACACACTTTCATAGTACTCCAAGGTATCCTTACCTTAAAACGTAAAAACATTAGATTTTTATTGTGTTTTATGGATCACGAGCTTAACTTGGATCCCGTTGTTTCAAATCTTCTTAAAGATTGTCTCATATGAGATGACCACTTTAAGTAGTCGAATGCGAGCGTTCCGCTCGCCATGCTAATTTTCGGTGTTGAAACAATAGAACCGCGGTGGTTCGTGGACTAGTGTTTTGACATGACGTTGTATCATGATTTATTGTGTTATTATTATTTGAGTCAAAAACATGAAAAGTCGTGGTGGTTCGTGCACATGTTTGGACTCCAACGTGATGTTTTGTAAATGTATTTTTTTTAGAGTTGAAATATCAAGTCATGGTGGTTCATGCACGATTTTTCCATCTTTAAATTCTTAAGACATTGTTTACAGATTTCAAGAATTTATACCATTTTTCCTTTATTTTGTTATAAATTCTTATCACAAGTTTTCATTTATAAATGTTATATTTTTCTTATTGTTAATAATTCTTTTATATCCCAATTTTATATGGTAAAGTTTTACACCAATTTTCTCATTTTGATTTCACAAGTATTTTTATTGCGAATTTCGTTCATTAAAATAAAACCTCTTCGATATAAGTAAAAAAATAAACAAATAAATATATATATATATATATATATATAGTTTGATCTATTCATAATGATTTTTAATATGTCATATATTTTCATTAAAACGATTTACAAACAAAAAAAATATTGTTGTATAAATTTCATTATATTAAAAAAATTTTATGATAAATTTCACCTCAACTTTTCAAGTAAATCTTCTATTATATAAACTTTAAATTTATTTAAAGTCCTTGTACAAATAAAATTTGTATAAAAATTTCATTTTTATAACTATTCAGTTTATTTTGAACGATCCTTTCACAATATTAATTTTTTTAAACTTTTCACGACGTTTTAATTATATTATATAATACCCGTGGTAAAATTTTCGCTACCCAAATTTATTTTCATAACAACATTCATCATGCAATATTTAGTTCGTTATAAATTTTCGCAAATAAAAAAAATTTACATCATACGATTTTACACGTTTTAAAATTTTTATGATAGTTTTGCCATTATCTTTCATGAAAGTCACAAACTTATAGTTTGTAATCTTCTTGAAACTCTCATGCAAAACTTCATAGAAATTTTACTTTAAAGATCAAAATAGTTTACTTATTATTTCTCGATTTACAATGCCGGTCATTTAACTTACCATGATATTTTTGTTACACGATATTAAATAACGAACTTGGCAAAAAAATATTCACATTTCGCAACTTTGTTTTTCCCAAAGACGATATTCATCATTTAATATTGAAACCTCATAACAAATTTTGACATTCAATTTACGTATTTTAAATTTTCTCATAAGCAAAAAAAATTATGTTAATCTTTATAAAAAAAAGAGGTGTGTGATTCACACACTCGGATCTCAAAAAATTTCTATTTATATAATACATATACTTATACATATATTAACTTTTAATTTTAATTATCAAAATTTTCATGGATGCTTCAAACATTATTTATAAATTTTGATATCTTCAGTTTAATACTTATTATCAGTAAAAAAATCTCACTAAACGCAACCACAGGTTCCCAAACACCCGTATCCCATCTCAAACTACCAGCTTAAATCAAACCACCCTTCCATTTCAAAAGTTTCCCGAGCACTCAAATATTTTCCTCAAATATAAACGAAACCTAACACATCAACGTTATACCTTCACCTACTCAAACCCTATGCAAGCACAAGATATACAAAAATCAACCCAACAAAAGGCCCTAACTACCGCCACCTTTACGCCACGAAAACCTATCAAACTTGCCATCCAAATGCTTCAAAGACACGACAAACACGCTATGTCGAGTCACAAACCATATCGCCACACCGTTCCCATCCAACATAAAATTTGATATCAAAATAGAAACCCAAACAATCCTTACAAAATATATGTATAAACCAAATCTCCACCCAAACTAACCAAGATCAAATTATTCAGCCCATCAACTTAACCCAAGCCCAAATAAGCCCAACCACTACTCACACAAATCATCCAAGCCTAACCCACTCAAAAGACATAAACTCAACAAACCCCATCGATTCAACTTAAGAAAACTCAACTACTCAAGCCGACCTAAACACTCTCACTTACTACTAAATTTCCAACCATTCACCGTACGAAACCTAAGACCCCTCCCTACGCATGCAAGTTTCATTTTTCCCTGAAATTATATATATATATATATATATATATATATATATATACATATATACATACATACAACTAGTGTACTTATAATAACCTCATGTATTCGAATAATCGTTTTTAAAATTATAAACCCTAAATATATATATGGTAAATTTTATTATGAGGAATTGTATTTAAGGGTTATTAAATGATTATATGTATGATTTCAAGATTTTAAATTTTAAATATTGTCACCTAAGGTGATAAATCTCTTAATAACTTTATAAATCGAGGTTTCACTTTGAATGTTGAATGCGGAAATTTATTTAGTAATAAATTACAACTTTTCTTATATTGCATAAACTCAATGACCACGGCTTTGCAAATCTTGGGACGCATTTATAAATATTTTATATTGTTACACAAATTTTTGCTCAACAACGATTTACGCAAACTATTACTTCTTATTATCGCAAGCATTATTTTATAAATATTTTTTTATCACAACCGCTTTATGTATACAAACTCCTTTAACAATTTGGGTTACAAGATTTACATTCAATAATGATTTAAATATTTTCCCTAACAATGCGTTACCGCGATGCTTCGTTATTATGTACATTTCTTAGAAACAATAAAACGACCTTACTTAAGACCTCATTTTCAGTTTTAGTCTATTATAGGTTACGCGATTTATATATTTAGTCATTAAATTCGAGTCTCACAATTTTGCGATTTTATTTTCATTTGATGAGATGTTTCGATGACAATGTTTTGCACATGAGATTTCATTGTTGTGTTTGATTTTTGTGACCGAATGCAAACTATTTAATAACAATTTGTGTAATACTTTCAAAACCTTAACTTCGCCAAAATCTCGTTTATCTTTTAAACGATATTTTCATGACTATGTTATCTCTATTTGAGCATTTATGTAAACGCGATTCTATACGTTATTCTATATCATTTTATCTAATCTATTAACGACCTATGTGTGGCTGTCTACAAGTTTTTGCGCTATTAGAAACTGTTATTATAATGACGATTATATAAATGGTTTCACAATAGTGGTCGTACTCACGTTTTATCATATTTCATCGATTGTCTTGATTGTTAATCAAATGCTATTTTTATTTATGTTGATACACGTATGCGTCATCCCAAGAAACTGACCTCATCCTCGTGATTTCACGAAATCGAATTCTCAAATCTTATAACCTCAAGTTTGTTCACGTATAAATCTCATCGTATGCTATTATTAATTGTATCATTGTTTATCCCTACCTCATGTACTCACTTATTGGATTTTCTTAAATTTCACCCATCGGATTTTATACTAATTTAGTGACCCGACTTTAAACCATGGATTCTAATGATTTACTTATTTCTTCGCGATAAGGACTTTTGACTTCAATCCTCGTCTCGTAATTTTTTACCCTAATTTTTTTTATTTGATCGTCTTTACTAAATTTAAGCCAAATTGTTATTTTCGTCTTGGTTTATATACTAAGACTTTAAATTGTTTCATTTATGTGTCCCATTTTCCTACTTATTAAAAAGTGAATCCCAAAATTTTCAACCGCTAGTACTGTTTTGTCAATATTGGTAAAATTCAACAAATTTATTTACACATCTATTATTTAAAGATTTCAAAATAAATATGTCTCTTAAACCACACAATGAAACGACCATGTGGACCATACGACGATCTAAATAATTATGGGTGGACACTTAATTATCAAAATCACCGTATGGAAGCCATAGTAAGTACACTTATGTGCGATAACTCAGACCTGAGGATGATGGCAGAAAAACGATGAAAATGCGAATCATGATAAAAGCATGGTGGATACGCCGCCGGTACATCCAATATATAAGTGCTTTTATCATGTTTCTCATTTGTAGCGTTTTTCGAGTCATGCAAGGATTTGACGTTATTCTTTTACAAAAAATATAATAATAAAAAAAAATTGTTCATGCAATTATCATACAAAGGACAATATTCGTTAATAATTACTTTTTCGTTAAGTTTATTTTAATTTCAGGATGAAATTTCCAAAAAGTTGGGGATACAGTGACATTCGTCAAATTCGGATTTTGATTTTTCAGTCACGCTTTATTTTAATAAGTTATACTTCGAGCCCGTCATGTAGGCGTGTACTAATCGTTGTTCATTTAACATAAAATTTGTTTATAAATTCTAAGGGGTACTTCTTGCCATTCTCAATCTATGTTAACAATTTGTTAAGTTTAGTAACCTTAGTATAATATTTAGGAGTTGGAGGACCTGTTTGCAAATAACTAAAATATATATATATATATATATATATATATATATATATATATATATATATATATATATATATATATAAATACATAAAACCCTAAACCTAAATCATTCACCCAGCCGCCACCCACCTTGGCCAATTTCCGGCGGCCGGCGCACCTCCGGCGAACACCACCCACCACCTCCGGCCGTCCCTTCTCACCTCCCTCTCCATCACCCGCAGCCACCACCACCACTCTCCTTTCTCTCTTCGGCTTCCTGTAACATCCTAAAATTTTAATGTTGAATAAAGGAAGTTATGTTTAGTGATTTCGCGTAATTGATTAATGTCGGGGAAGGAGCGGACCATGGACTTGGATTAATTAAGATGGGTTAAATGAGAATGGGATCTAAGGGATATAAATATCCCCTAAACCCAAAATATCTTCATTTCCATCTTATCCTTTCACACTTCCAAAACACACACATACCACACTAACTTCGCCGGCCGGCCGAGCCAAGGGAAGAATCGGGCAGGTCCGAGAGAGAGCGATTAGTGTGCTAGCAAGTAAACGAGATCCAAACAAGCCCAAAAAGGTATGATTCTTGATCTTTGAAGTTTAAAGATCCAAGCTTTTTAGCGTAGATATGACCAAAAATGGTCGGGAAGCGTAGTGGGTGATGTTGAACCATAACAAGGGTGTTAAAATCGCCCAAAAAGATGGTTAGAAACCAAACAGCGGCTGATCTGGGCAACTTCGCCTGTAACTGGGCAACTTCGCCTTCAAAGCGATGAACTTCGCCTGCAAGCCAAGTTCGCCTGATGAACTTCGCCTGCAAGCTAAGTTCGCCTGATGGCAACTTCGCCTAAAGCCAAGTTCGCCTAAATGGTAACTTCGCCTAAAGCCAAGTTCGCCTAAATGGTAACTTCGCCTAAAGCCAAGTTCGTTTAGAAAATAAATTAAAAATCTAATGAAAAATGTGTTAAGACAGTTAATGGAAATAAAATTTTTCCAAGCTGACCTGGCAGCTCGACCCCAGCCAGGGGCTCTGTCCCTTGGACCCTGCTAGGGGCTGCCGCCCCTAGACCCCGCTGCCAGGGGCGCTGCCCCCGGACCCCCATTCGTTGTGGGTCATATAAAGATAGAAATACATTATGAGAAGTGATAGTTAATTGATACGTATACTTGTTATTCAGTCAGCCGTGCACAACTGAAGAAAGGGATTACGATTAACGGTGAACGTAACCGTGTTCAGGTGAGTTTCTAGCCCCATTTATGTGTTATGTTTTCGGGGCTGTGTGCATACTCAATATGTTTGTTAATACGCTTATCCAAAGAGATAAGTGTATGCTTATGTGGATAATGTGAAATGTATGAATGATTGCTTGATGATACGTGAACGATCTTCGGATATTGCACGTACTGTCAGGTTGTAACGCTATGTATAAGGTAAGTATGTTATGTATGTTTATGTGTATGAACGTGATAGAGACAATAAAAGAAAGAAATGATAATGTATGGTTGTATGGTTACGGAAAGGGTACCGAGCCCTAATAATACTCGAGGTATGATGTATGGTTGTATGGTAACGAAGAGGGAATCGAACCCTACTAATATTCGAGAACTAGGGAACCGAACCCTACTAATATTCGAGGAAAGAGGGTACCGAGCCCTAATAATACTCGAGGAAGGAGGGTACCGAGCCCTAATAATACTCGAGGAAAGAGGGTACCGAGCCCTAATAATACTCGAGGAAAGAGGGTACCGAGCCCTAATAATACTCGAGGAATGTAGGGTGTAATGTTCTTTATAACGTAAGATATGATGGTAAGTTAATACAAAAAAAAAGGAAGAAAGTAAAAAGTATGAAAGTAAGAAAGTAAGAAAGTATGAAAGTATGAAAGTATGAATGAAAGAATATAATGTTATGTGAATGGTATGATTATGTGATTATCTAGAACTCACTCAGCGTAGCTGACTTTTAGTATGCACGCAGGTGAGTAGGATGAGGCAGCTCGCTTGAGGAGACACATGGCACTGAACAAGAGTCTGGCATCTGAAGACTTATGATGTTCTAATTTTAATGCTTTAATGTGAAAGACAAAGGATGTTTTGAGACATGTTATGAATTATGTAATGTTTAATGAAAGTTTTATATTCCGCATAAATGTTTTAATTAACTCTGATATTTAGAACTGTGTTTATGAGTAAATCCAACACGAAAGTAGGGTTACCGGTAACGGGGCCTTACACTTCCGGCAGCCTGTAGCCCCTCCCCTCACTGCGTGTTTTTCCGGTGACCGGAAAACCGGCCACCGGTGTACCACTGTCTCTCTCACTCTCTCTCTCGTCTGTCTCTTTCTCTTTATCTCTCCTCGTCTCTTTCCCTCTCTCCCTCTCTTCGTACCCTATCTCTCTCTGCTCTTTCACTCTCGCGCCGTCTCTCTCCCTCTCCCTCCGGTTGCGGTTTCCGTCTCCGGCAGGTGCGACTCGTAAACATCTAAAGGTAAATTAAATTGGGTGTTGGTGTTATTAATGTCCATATATATCAATTTATCGAGTCTAAATTGTTAATGATCGGTTTTTATGTGTCGGTTTATTTATTGGTTGTACTCTTGGAAACGGGTTGGAAGGGTTTGGAGTTGGTGTGATTTGGGGAAAAGATGAACAACCGGTAATCGAGTCACGAGTTCGTTTTTCCCCCTAAACCGACTTTGGAGAGTATTTTGTTGGGATTATTATTATAAATCTCATAACTAATTATTAGTATTATCATTATTATTATTAACAAGATTATTATTATTATTATTATTATTATTAACAAGATAATTATTAGTATATCATTATTATTATTAACAAGATTATTATTATTATTATTATTATTATTATTATTATTATTATTATTATTATCATCATTATTTTCATAATAATAGATTATCATTATTATGATTATTATTATCTTTATTACTATGATTATTAAGGAATATTATTAAAATCTAATATTGTTAATATTACCCATTTGTTTTATCGAACCGAAACCCATGTCGGGCCTAGTTGTCGTTTAACGTCATTGTCAATCGGGTTATATCTTTTTTTATCATTAATACTACTATTATTAAAATGATATAAGTATTAGTTATTATTAATATGACACATATAATTAGTATTAAAAATAATTATTATTATCATTAAAACTTAAAACCTATTAATAACGTTTTCAACAATAAAGTAATAATTATTATATTTATTATTACTACTACTATTATTAATTTTAACAACAAATTCTCAATAAGTGGTATATTATATATTATATTCACCATTATCTTATATATCTAGATATATATGTATATATACACACACACACATATATATATGTAACATGTTCTAAAGTTATTATTATCATTAATATCCTTATTATTAATAATATTAATATAAATTTTATTGTCAATTCATTGTTATGAAAACCGAACTCTTGATCTAAAACCCGTCTTGT
Source organism: Bidens hawaiensis (assembly GCF_021521415.1). NCBI lineage: Eukaryota > Viridiplantae > Streptophyta > Magnoliopsida > Asterales > Asteraceae > Bidens > Bidens hawaiensis. The sequence goes on from NW_027500364.1 coordinate 61,253, forward strand.
TTCTATTTAATATTGGTTTAGTTATTCAAAAGTCCCAATAAAATAATATTATTTTTATTCTAATTATCAATTATGTTCGAGTCCCTAATCATTAACAAACTAACCGGTAACCTGATTTAACCACCGAACCTCCTCGTTCAATGTTTCCAATATAGTTTCATTATGGCTTCAAGTTCATTAATATATATTACATTATTTATTTTAGCTAAGGTGTTTATCGTTTCAAGTCGAATCTGTTCGTTTACCGTTCGAGCTTCGTTTTTTATCTATTTATTTCTCGGTTCATCAATCGAGGTGAGTACTTTCATACCCCTTTTTCCATCTTCCGTTTTGGGGTGACATTTCATACTTATCAAACTAAATTCTTTATTTACTTGAATCTTAAACCCACAAACATGATTGTATACATTACTTAAATACTTGCTTGATTTGGTGTTCTATGCTATATGTCTATGTATTTATCACTTTCGGTTGGTTGAATCTATAAATCCTAGACTACTTGGAATCCCCTTGTAGCAAGGTGTTGTTAACGTAATGCAATTAAGGATATTCTATTAAATCCTAGACTACTTGGCAACCCCTTGTATCTAGGTGGCGCTAACGTAATTCTATTAGCGCTTGTCAGTTTATCCAAGTTGTTGCTTTTATTTATCGTTTTGTATACAAGTTTTATGGCTTTTTATTACTATATACTTATATGCTCAAACTTATGAATTGCTCACCAACCTTTGTGTTGACAAACTTTATTTTATGAAATGTTACAGGTTTGACTTTTATTGACTCGAGGACTTGATGAAAACGTTACCAAGACTATTAGGATATTAGTAAAACGAACAACATAATTGCTACTTGTATTCAACTTGTTTGTGTGGACGAGATGTGTTGTTTATTGATTTGTTGAAATAAAATGAGTTAATTAAATATTGTCACTTTAAATAGTGTCTTGTGTATTTGTCCAATCACGTTGCACCCCGGCATGTTCCGCCTTTGGTCGGGGTGTGACAATGTGAAAGTGGATGTCCAAACTGAAGTGGCTCTAAGTGGTGTTGTGAAGGTGGGTGACCTATAGGGAGGCTAATGGTGAGGTTTATTGTGGTAGGCTTTGGGGTTGGTTAGGTGGGGATATGGGCATTTCTATTTCAGGTAAGGAAAGGTATAGGATGTGTTGGTCTTGTTGTGCGGGGGAGAGTTTAGATGAGTTTACGGGAGAGTCATGGAATTTTCTTGGGGTGTGTTTGGGTTTGGTTTTGGTTTTGGGTTTTGGTTTTTGGTTTGGGCCTTGGTACATGGATTTGCTTTCCTTTCATGGAAGACACAATGTGGGCCACGGTAGTGGGTGAGGCAATGTGAGGGTCAGGTTGTGTGGTTGTGGTGGAGGTGTGGTTGAGTGGTGGCCTGTGTCACAGTGGTGGAAGAAAAAGCTACCATTATAGTTGTGGTCTTCTTGGAGTCCCGGACGTTTCTCAAACGTTTTAGAGGCTATGCAGGCTCTTCCTCCGTAGCTTTTTGGGAAGACCAACTAGCAGAAGGCTTGCTAGGAGTCTTCCTTTTCTTCTAAGCCTTTCGTTTCTTCCTTCTTTTTACTTCAACCTTGGGTTCAGTCTCAGGAGCCTCAACATCAATCTCCTCAACATCCTGCTCCTTCTCACTCTCATTATCATCACCTTCATCATCATCATCATCACCACCACCAACAACAACAACAACCTTATCTTCAGATTCCATTTCAGTAAACAACCAAACTTAACCCAAGAACCTTACCTTTGTACTTGTATCCTCGGGGAGGATCCAACATTGCTTTAAATACAGTCTGCTTCACCATCTTTGCATTATGAGGCTCCTCAGTTGGGAACTCATTGCCCTTTGCATCCAACATTATGGGATAAACATGTCTTGGTATCTCAAGCATCATATCATCTAGTAAAAGCTGCACAAATCTCGGGCAGATCATCCAAGTATTGCTTGTCAAGGTGTTTACATGCATACACTGAAACATCAGCCTTGAGTAATTGAACTGCAGCTTGTTGGTCATGAAAGCCATAACATCAACCTAATCAGTTCTTAGCTTGTCAACCCCGCCTCTCAACTCATACACATAATTTGCAATAATATGAAATAAAAACTTCCAATATGGCGGCAAATGCTTATTCTCAAAAGTTGTCCACTTTGCATCATATCCAATCTGAGTCACAAAATCTTGCAGCTCATCCTTCTTCGTTCTTTTGAAATAATGATATGGAGCATCTTTGATATTTAAAGCCCTTATAACATCTGCCTTGGTGATTTTGAGACATTTTCCAGCCACTTTAGTAGTAATGGAATCACCGTCCATGACAGCCTCGGCCTTTGTCCAAAACTCCTCAATCCAGCAGGAGTGGATCTCGGGATTAGCATAGATGACATGCATAAGAAAATTTTCTCTTAATCCCTTGCTCATGGATGTGAATACCTGGTGTCTCCTCTTACTTGCAAGATCAAGAGGACAATAAATATTATGTTGCTACAAAACATAATCAAACAAACTATTAGAACTAATTTATAAAGGAAAAACAATAAAATATGTACAAGAATGAGAACAAAAATCAAGACAGAATGCAAGTTTTCAAATCTACAATTTTGAAAATTGTCAGGGCTAAACGAATCGAATGAAAACAAATCGAATAGAATAGGAAATCGATTCGATTCAAAATTTATAACTCGATTCGATTGATATTAGAATTTGATTCGGTTGAATTTAAAGTTTGATTAGATTGGAATTTGATTTGATTGGAATCTGGAACTCGATTCGAATGAAATCAAGAACATGATTCAATCGAAATCACAAACTCAATTCTATTCAAACATGAACTCGATTTGATTCAAATACTTAACTCGAGTCAAATCATAAGTATGCCCAAAACTCAATTCCTCTTAGATCCAAGGTCTTCTAGACCCAATTTACCCTTCTAAACAACTTTTATGCACAAACACAAACATATAGAGGACCAATCGGACGCATTAGGGTCTGTAAAGCCCTAAAATCCAAAACCATACAAATATTTACAAAAGAGTCCCTAGGTTCTTCATGATGTCGACAACAAGTTCTTAACATTGATTTTGACAAGAACAAACATCATGTGGTCCTTTAATTATCTGAAGGTTCAGTTATGAACCATTAGGAACAAGAACAAGAATATCAACATATATAAAGAGGTATTACCGATATAGAAGGGTCCATGTTGGTGATTATCAAGTGTGAAACTAAAGATATTAAGCAGATTTGTTGTTTGTGTTTGGAGTTGAAATAGGCGGTGGTGGTGGTGTTAGAGAGAAAGAGAGTTGAGAGGTTTTAAAGGAAAAATGAAGTGATAAATGAAAAGAATTTTGATTTTCACTTTATATAGAGTCAGCCTACCTCGCGATAGGGTCAAAACCTCTCGAGTTTTAAAATATTTTACGCTCTCAACCCCCGGACGCTGAAAATATTTGCGGATTAAAACCCTAAAAATATTTATTCACCAAGCCCAAACACTTGAATATATACAAGATAGATTTTTCTTGGTTTACACATTTGACAATATTTGCATAAGGGACCTCAATAATAAACCTTAAAGATTTAAAATAAACTTTAGATAAATCAGGAAAAAAATAAAATGAAACAATAAAATAAAAGGAAAAAATAAAACAAAATTAAAGTAAAAATAAAATAAAATAACTTAAAATGAGATTTTAAGTTAAAAGCATAAATAAAAAAAAATAAAAAAGTTAGGAGTAAAGATGAAATTAATATAATATAACAAGAATATTTACGAGAGTTTTCTAACAATTTTAACATTATTGCGAGAAAGATCACAACATGGAATCACATCAGTCGATAATATCCTAGATCATAGTTCTATTTCAATATTATTATGCCATGAATTCAAATTCGATTGTAGATATATTTCGTTCATTGTAAACTTAACAAATATTTTGATGTTAAGGTGATATGTTAAAGTATGTATTAAGCATACTAATTATGCGGTCCCCACTTAATCCAACAAGTTACTTACTCCATCTTACCTCGGTCATAATTTGAGTTCATCATATCACCCTGAATTGACCCCGACCCCCTAATGATTGATCAAAACATTTTAAGCTCATTTAAACTTTTGCAAACTTTTACAAACATTAAAGATTGAATCATGGACTTCCTTGCAAAGTTTGGACTTACATTCCTTCATATAAGGTGTTTAGGACTTACTAGTTTGCCCCACGTTACGTGGTTATAATATTACTCTTTTGTTTGTTAATTATCAGCTTTTCTCGGATGAATTTTAAATACTTTTGAGCACTATACAGTTTTTCTAATTTTTTATTTTCAGTTTCAAAATTTATATTAGAAAAAGAATATTTTTATGGTGATCAATCACTAACAGGCTCGTGTATGACTGACTAATAACATGTTTTCCTTTATATACATGACTTTAAGTGAAGTCATGCAATTGTTTCATAAACGTACAACCACTAGCATATGCGGATAATGTAGTTTATATCACTCTGATAGTTACTCATTTGTCAAGCCTATCTACACATTAGATAATTTCTTATCATTTTCCAAATTTTATAATTTTATATTATTTGACTCCATCTAAGTAGGAGCTCCCTCTAAGCGTTAAAATATTCTTTTTTTAATTTTCTTAAAAGAAGATAAATTATTTTTGACAAGTCAAGTGACTTAATTTTGTTTTTCTTAAAACAAACAAAAAATCGTTTTGGTGAGTTAAGCATAACTCATTTCTTCCTCTAAAGTTGTGACATATTTGAGAAATATTTACAATATTATAAATAAAACGATAGTTTTAATCAAAACAGATCATGCCAAGCGACTCTACAAGATATATAAATCGGGCATGATCAAAGGCTTTAGTAAAAAGGTCTATAAAGTTGTAGTCGGTGTGGACCTTTCAAGAGTGAAAAGTTGTCGGTCAAAACAATCATGAATGAAATGTATTCGGATGTCAATATGTTTTTTCTTAGAGTGTTTGACATGGTTTTTCACAATACAAATTGTTGCATCATTGTCACACTTGATAGGGATGTTAAAGAAATTTAAACCGTAATCCAATAGCTGATGTTGGATCCATATCACTTGTGAGCCGCATCAAGAGGCAGTAATGTATTCTACATCGGTTATGGAGGTGGACACAATGACTTGCTTCTTGCACTGTCAAGAAATTAACTGGTCACCCAGGAACTGACAACTGCATGTATTTGATTTTCTATCCAAATTGAATCCCCGATTATCAATGTCAGTGTAGGCATGCAGCTCCAAATGAGAGTCTTTGGGGTACCAAAGGCCCAAACGAGCCTTCCCTTTGAGATACCAGAAGATACGCTTGACAACAGTTAAGTGAGATTCTTTTGGATCTGATTGATATCTGGCAAATTGAAAAACAAAGAACATGATATACGGCTTGCTTGAAGTGAGATGCATTAGGGAGCCAATCATAGACCAATAAAGGTGTCGATCAACTGACTTTCACAATGGATCTAGAGCTAACATCGGACTTGTAGCAATCGGAGTGTTGAAATGAGGGGAGTCTTTGAACCCAAACATCTGAATAATTTATGGATGTATTTCTCTTGATGAATCAAAATCCCATTTGTCTTTTGTTGAACTCGCAGGTCAGAAAGAATGCCATTTCCTCCAAAGAGCTCATCTCAAACCGACGCTGCATTATCTCAAAGAACTCTATACAATTTATCACTTGTTGACCCGAAAATAATATCATCACCATACACTTGTACTAGGATCAGATTGTTGCCAAATTTCTTAACAAAGAGTCTTTGACCAATATCACCTCTCCGATAGCCATTTTCTAATAAATGTTATGCCAAAGTAGCATATCAAGCATGAGGTTCTTGATGTAGGCCATAGAGAGCTTTGTCAAGTCATTAGACATAATTCGTACGATCCAGATTTTCAAAACCTAGAGGTTTGCTTGACATAAGTTTCTTCCTATACTTTTCCATACCAGAAGGCGATATTCACGTCCATTTTATATACCTTGAAATTCATATTTGATGCATAGTCCAAGAACAGATGAATAGCCTCGAGCCTAGCAACAGGAGCATAAACTTCATCGTAATCAAGGCCTTCACGATGAGAGAAACCTTGCACCACCAATCTAGCTTTATTCTTGTGATCACCCCTTTATCATCTTTCTTGTTTATGAACACCCATCTGGTAACGATAGGCCTCTTGTTCTCAGGCTTCTTTACCAGCCTCCACACATTTAGCTTCTTGAATTGCAACAATTCATCTTGCAAGGCTTCTACCCAGGAATGATCTTTTAGAGCAATTTTGTAATCATTTGGTTAGACCGGTGAAACAAAACATGCAAAAGGACATTTGTTAATAGTAATAAATTTGCTTATTGTTTGGATGCCGGAAGAAGAAGATCCAATAATGTTTTCTTTTGAATGAGAATGGTGAATGGGCAACTGAGGTATTGAATCAGCTCGTTCAATGGGATCCACTTGTAGTTCCACAGTTAGGCTTTCAACTAGATGGGAGATGCTCAGAGCATTGATGAGAACATCAGTGGTAGGTTGAATGGTATCTTGCTGAGCAACCATATGTTCCAAGGTAATGGGACCCTCCCAAAAATTCTCCATACCGAAACAACAATTGCAGGAGCTGGAGTAGAGTCAGTGTTGTTAGAAGCATCAGCAGGAACTTCATTTGCAACAGACTTTTTAGCAACAACTTGTACAATATTATTTGATGATGGAGGTGTGGGAATAGACTCCACCACACTAGGTTCTTCCTAGAGATTCACTGCAGGCTCAGTATGATTTGGATCAATGTTGTCAACCGATAAGTACGAGGCATCCAAATCTGAATCAGAAGCATCTTCAACGGTTACTATATCGGTTGTGTCTGCTGGTTGAGGGATGGGTTCAGCTGCAGCAGGTTGAGATACCAAAGGCAACACATTCCTATTTGACGGACCAACAGTAGACTAAAATCATCTAAATTGTTTGAGATAGCTTGAATTACCACTGACTGAGACACTATAGTAGGGACTGGAACAGCTGTAGCTGAATGGGTAGAGAGACCACGAATCTGATATGTAGGATTAAGCTCTTGCCACTCAACGTTGAAGGATTCTACTATCGCTTTTGCTTTCTTGTTATAGACCCGATAAATGGACTTGTTGGCAGCGTATCCAACAAAGTAACACTCATTTTCCTTTTCAGCAAACTTGGGATCTAACTTAGCATTTGTATGAATCAAAGTACATGGACATACAAAGGTGTTGAAGTAGTTAGATTGCGGCTTTGCCTTGTAATAGACTTCATAAGGAGTCTTGTCGAGACGTTTGTTCAGTAGCACACTGTTCTGGATGAAACAAACACCATTAATTGCTATGATAGCATCGTTCTTGCAGCCTCGATCAGTGTTCGGTTGCGTCGTTCAGCAACCCCATTCTGTTGTGGGGTGTATGGGGAATTAAACTAACGATCAATCCTTTCTGAGTGACATAAGTCATTGACAACTTTGTAGCAAAATTCAGTTCCGTTGTTACTTCGAATACACTTGACTCATTTATCGGTTTGGTTCTCCACAAGTGTCATGAATCTGATAAAAAAACTGAGTGATTTCATCCTTGTGCCTTAAAAGGAATGTCCAGCTGAAACGAGAAAAATCCTCAGTAACGACAAGGCAATAGGCTATCAGCCTATTGCCAAGGGATTAATAGGACTAAATAGATCCATGTGTAAAAGTTGAAGAATGGAATCAATAGAATTAACAGTTTTGGGCATGTAAAGGAGCTTGTGGTTCTTGCATTTAGAGCATGAAAGACATTTTTCTATGCAAGAGAAAGTTCTAACGGGCAAGCCCCTCAAATGCTCGCCTTTTACCAATCTGTTCAAATTCTTGAAGTTGATATGACCGAGACGTCAATGCCAAAATGATGAATCGTTCTTCGAGGCTTTGGATATTAAACATGAAGTGGTTTGTTGTTAATATGAACTTCTCATATCCAGTATATAAGCATTATTATGCCTCGGAGTACGCATCAAGTTCATTCTACGTGGTTTTGAAACCTGGTTTCAAAATCAGATATTCATGTTTAGTGAATAAGGTGGAGAATTTCTTTTCACATGTTTGAGAGAAACTGAGAAATTTGTGGTTGAGTTGTTCCATGAGGTTGACATCATCAAAGATCAAATTTCCAATCGATACATTTCCTTTCTTTTTTTATTTTCCCACCTAAGTCGCCAACAAAGGAAACATATCCGCCATCGAACGGTTGAAAGTCAAAGAGAAAATATTAGTCTCCTATCATATGTTATGTGCAACCAATGTCTAAGCATCAGATAATGTTGGCAAGCTTTCTTGACAGGCCTACACATAATAGCAATCAGTTAGAGGTCGGTTCCTGAGACAACTTTGTCTCGGGAAGGTTAACGATGAATTCACCAAATTTTATTTCATTTCTTGTAAACATGCTCAATTGTGGTGAATCAAAATCCGAAGAACAGTCCTTAGGTATCCATGCAGAGATATGTTCCTTGATTGTAGGAGATTTTCATGACCGTCTTCTCTTTGTTTTCAAAACAAAATCAACAGATTTTTTGACCTTTGGATCCCTTTTCTCGCTTGCTTTTGGTAGATTCTTGGACTTTTCGGTCTTTGAATCCCTTTTTGATCTCTCCCTTTTGGTTATCCAAAAAGCTTTTCTTATTTTCTTGTTGTTGGATCTCGCATCCATTTCACTGGCATTACTGACAGTTTGATCAGTCCTTGATCCCCAGCGGCTAGCAACATGGGACCGAGACTGACTAAACTTCCGTTTTAATTTTTATTTTTTGTTGTATATGCTAGTTCTTGCAATGTCTTGCAAGGTGAGAAGGGTTACCACACATATAACAATATTTTCTATAATAAGAAGTAAAATAATCATCATAAATATAATATGTTTGACGCGGTGGGAAAAATGATGCCTGAAAAGGAACATGACTTAAAGTCCATTAGGTTTTTAACCTAGATCATCAAAAGCATTTAAATAATATGAGTTAACATGGTTTTTTGATGAAGACCATAGTAGTTGTTATTAGAGAATTTGTATGACTGATTATGTCGTACTGACGAATCAAACAACACAACACTAGTCTACTTGGATCAATCTCAAAACTAGCTAGTGGAAATCACTAGTTAGTAGCCGAGATCTCGGATCTTGTAAGGTTTTTTATTACCGTGAGGGTGGAAGAGAGAAAGGAGAAGAGAGAGTTTAAAATGTTGATAAGGTTAGACAAATTGGCAAAAGGTTGTGTATGCATGAGATATACTATGCCTGTTTACGAGCCGAGCTGAGCCTGAGCCAAGGCAAGCTTAAGCTCGTCTCGATATTCAATCGAGCTGGCTCGGCTCGAGCTCGAGCTCTTATTCGAGCTAAAAATTTGAGCTCAATCTCGGCTTGGTTTTAAATCGAGCTGGCTTGGCTCGGTTCGATTTGGCTCGAGTTTACCCGTAATGATAACAATTTATGAAACCATCAAGTTAAACTAAATAAATATGACGTTGAGATAAACACCAACCAAATACAAACTAAATAAATATGTCTAATAACACCATCGAAATCAAAATATGTTCAACAAGTCTAAACCAAACCAAATACAAAATTAAGCAGAGAAGTATTTTCTATGAGCGGCGGCCGATGGCAGAGGTGAATGTGAGCGGCGGAGGTGAATATGAGCGGCTAGGGTTATGGTGGAAAATGAAACGTATACTGATTATTGAGTGTATGAACTATGAAGTCCCATATCTAAGTTACTCAGTATATGGAATTATGAATATGGACTATGACGTGAGAAAGAAAATGGGGCTGGGTTAAAAGGAAAGCTCGACAATTATATGCGTGTATGTATATAAATATATATAAATAATTAAAATAAAATAGTTCGAGCCTATCGAGCGAGCTCGAGTCGAGCCGGGGCTAGCTCAGGCTCGGCTCGTTTAGAAATCGAGTCGAGCTAGGCTCGGCTCGTTTACAATCGAGCCGATTTCGAGCGAGCTTTCTCCGAGCTTTTTTCGAGCGAGCTTCGAGCCGTGAGCTTTTTGAACAGCCTTAAGATACACGCTATATATAGCGTGTACTCATGCATCAACTATGTATTATTCACGGCCCAATTGGCTCTACAATATATGACATTGGGCCCAAACATACAAACAAAGACAATCCGACTAGCTAACTTATATAAACGTTAAAGCATAATTAAATAAAAAGACTAACACAAAATGGGCCTAGTAGTTATAAATTACGAAAATTAACCTGGATCGATTACGAGTGTGAAGAAGTTGATCAACTTTGATTATAATTAAGAAAATTAACTTGGATTGATTATGAGAGTGAAGGAGTTAACTGTGTCGGGAAGAATGGGGGGTTTTGGGTTTTCAAGCTACAGAGAACACAAGCAGGTTTCCTGAAGATGGTGAGAAGAACAAGGGCCGGCGAGATTTGGTAATTTTGAATTTGTTTGTGTTTTTGTATTTCGACGTGGAAAATAATTGTAATTTTGATAAAAGTTAACAAACGTTCATTCCAGGTGAAAAGCACTAATAAGTAAGAGCATCAACAACAACAAATATTTACAAACTATCAAAGTTAGATTCACATAAGATTACTAAGTTTCCTCAAAAACACCAATTTTATTTCACAACAACAGACCTTTACGAATCCACTAAAAATATTAAGATAATATAATATACATACTTTTGTATGTATATACATGTGGTTGTTTGTATTTTAATTCACAACAAAAAAATCTTCACAAATTCATTAAAAATATTAAGATAATATAATATGCATACTTTTATATATACATGTGGATGTTTGTGAGTGTAGGAATTTACTTGAGAAGTTTGCAGAGAGGTCTAAATTACAAACTTCACTCCCCACATCAATAAGTGTTCGTTTGACTTTCATATGTTTTGTTTCAACTAGATCCGGACATAAGCTTGTGTTGCATGTTATACATGCTCTAAGAAGTTGTTTTGTTTTTTTGTTGTTTTTTTTTTTTTTTGAACTTTCAACTTTTATAGACAACCAGCAAGAGCCGCAAAACAAGTTCCCTTCAAACCCACAGGAGAGCCACTACGAACACACTACATAAAAATGAACTTACGCCTTTTTTTCCCAATCTATCGATATACTTTTGGACATATGTTTATACCAAAGTAAGTATATAGACAAAATATCTCCTATAATCTCTTCTATATTCACCTCTTTTGTTCAGAAATTATTTTTTATCTTTAACCCTCCAGATTCCTCAACAAGCCACGATAATAATACATTGCAACACCCCTCTTTCATGCTCCAAGAAGTAAAACAACCAATCTAGAAAATAGAAACATATATAAAATTTAACAATATTACGCTTAATTTATCACAATTTATTTATTTATTTATTTAGTAATCTATAAATTTCCAACAATAATTGCCGACAAAAGTCTCTTCAAACCGCTTGCATGTTGTGGCCTACTATTGAAGTGTCTTTCTCGAGCCAGCCAAATCCTATTCAAAAGTCAAACATCCTCTCTCACTTGGACCAAATTTAATCTTACTTTTATTAGTGCTGACTTTTGTCCAAACGTGACCCACTTTCCTCATAAACCCTATTTACAATTACAACTACTTCACCAAAAGCACCAAACTTGCTTCCATATATTCATTTCATGATTCTCAAACCACCCAACTTACTTTTATTGTGTTCACTATAATGGATAATTCTGAAACAAATGGAATAGAAATCCCATCATATTTTGTTTGTCCAATCTCTTTAGAGATCATGAAAGATCCTGTAACACTGTCTACAGGTATCACATATGACCGTGAATCCATAGAGAAATGGCTGTGCACCAAAAGCATCCACACTTGTCCCGTAACCAGGCGATCCCTTACCGATATTGAGCTCATCCCTAACCACACCCTTTGCCGATCTATCCAATCTTGGTGCACCATCAACGCGTCATTCGGGATCCAAAGACTCCCCACCCCGCAACCTCCGGTTTCAAAATCACAAATCTTGAACCTTCTTCAAGATTCAATGTCTCCTGATTTGCAGATGAAGAGTTTAAAGGAACTAAAAATTATTGTCAATGAAAGTGATATGAATAAACGATCAGTGGAGGCGGTTGGAGCTGCGGATTACTTGGCTTATATTATAACTATGATCTCATCATCACCGGCAGCAGCAGAAGCTTCAGATGAAGCCGTCAGCATCCTTTACCACCTTCGTTTATCCCATACTGGTCTTAAGTCATTGTTTGGAAAGACCGGAGAGTTTGGAGAAGCGTTGACTCGCGTGATGCAACACGCCACCAATTACGAGTCACGGGCACATGCAATGTTATTGCTCAAGTCCATGATTGAGGTGGCGGAGCCCATCCAAGTGACATCCTTAAAGCTTCAGTTCTTCATCGACCTAACACATATATTGGTTAACCAAATTATTTCCAAAAAAGAAACGAAAGCTGCACTGAAAATACTCATCATAGTTTGTCCCATGGGGAGGAATATGACGAAGGCGGTGGAGGCTGGAGTAGTTTCGGTATTGATCGATACCCTTTTGGACTGTGACAACAAAAGGATGTCGGAGCTTGTGTTAATTGTGTTAGACCGCCTATGCATGTGCGCGGATGGTCGAGCAGGTCTGCTGAAACATGGTGCGGGTTTAGCAGTGGTTTCCAATAGAATCTTTCGGGTGTCGCAGGCAGCAAGCGAGCGGGCAGTGAGGATACTACACTCGGTGGCGAAGTTTTCCGGGAATACCAGTGTGGTACAGGAGATGTTGAAGTTGGGGATTGTAGAGAATCTATGCTTTCTTGTACAAGTGGATAATTTTGGGAGTAAGAGTAGTGAGAAAGCTAGGGAGATTCTTAAGATGCATGCTAGGGTTTGGAAGAATTCTTCTTGTATACCACATAATTTGGTTACTTCATATCCATCTTAATATGGAGATGTATCAACTATCAAGAGTGTTCAATTGTACAAAACAATTGGTAAAAAAAAGTATATGTTGTTCAATGATTTTGTACAGGCAAGTAGATAATCTAGAATGTTTTAATTAACTCTACACAGAGGTCCCTTACATGCACAAACAAGCACGGAAGAAAGCAGCGTGTTTCCATTTAATTAGACTAGCCTATATCAGTATATCTACGGACGAAAACTAGGGTTTCTTTTTATAAAGTGATTCAAAAGATTACTAGTACACAATGAGATAAATATATAGGTAAAACCAAATTATGCTTATAACAAAAGTTAATTAATAAGTTAATCAAATTGACCCCGTTAGAGGTCGGTTCAGCCGAGCCCTACTGCTCGGTTTGGCCCAAGAGGGCCAAAGCCTACATACCATAACATTCTCCCACTTTGAGTCTAGTTTTATAACACTTTCAACTATGTTCCGCTTCGACTTATGTAAGCATAAGCTTGATGCCAGCGTCTTCTCAACATATTAAACTAGAGCTTTAGCTTCTCTAGCATCACTAACTAGAAGAACGTGTCAACTGGATTCTTTTGCACCTGTAATATTCTCTACTTTGATGATGCCATCACTAAGAGCATCCACAACAACAAACTTTCACAAACCGCCATATCAGCGTCACATCAGATTCCAAACTTTTATCAAAAACCTTTAATTTCTTCCACAGCAACAAACCTCTACAAACCACCACATCATCACCTACCTCTACAATTAATTTAATCATATTAACTTTTATAACAATTTTGTTTTTCATACTTCCTATATATTTAAATATTTTAGAAATATATTTTTTTATAGAAATCTATAATTAAAACATTAAAAACTACTCATTCAAAAAAACGAAAAAAACCACATGGACCAAATTTTATGGCATCACTCTTGGCTATCAAAAAGTCCAGCCCAAAACTTAAAATTTTTAGGTGTTATAATTTATAAAACCTTAGATCCATTACAATGTTGCTACAGCCATTTTCTTTGAAGCCTTGCTCTACTAGCATCATCTGTCATACAATGGAAACAAATGTATTCTCATTATTTTGTTGTACTGATTTTATTAATACACTAGTTTGGATGGAAGAAAGATGGCTATGGCCCAACAATCAAGTTTGGCCTTCATTTGACTTCACGAACTTTGTAATCAAACTCCAGCCCTACAATGGTTATTGTAAGAGAGCTCACGTCCGTTTGCTTGCCAGGTAGATTCAAACATCGGGGTTTGTTGCCCGCTGTAGATGCTCTAATTAATCCTCTGACCAATTGAGATCTCATCCCAATGTACTTTGTCTTCATATGATACATTGGATTCTTTACAAGTTTCAATGCATTCTCGTTTCCATTGAATAATGAGAAGTCAGTTTGTTTCTTCTCTAACTACCTAACAAAAGTCATCAACCACGTGAGCTATTTACTCGCTTCAGCAATAGCCATATATTCGACTTATGTTGTTGATAAAGCAACACTTTTATGGATTCTTGACATCAATCTAACGGTTGTTCCTCCCATACGAAAAACAATTGAGTTCAACGTCAGTGATATCATGATGCTTAAATTATCTTCGTGGAAATGGAGAATTTGGTTTTGGAAGGGAGGGTGTAACTCCCGGATCTAGTGATTCGGGACTATTTTCGGTCACAAGAGAGGGGACGGTTCAGTTGCGAGTCAACAAATCAAACAATCAAAAGATATAAACGATAAGAAAAACAAAGCTGTGATTCCGGTAAACAACTTTTATCATAACAAAGATTACATAGCTTTGTCCCACCCCGGAGAAGTCCTACCAAGTGTCACATCCTCAAACTTCGACTAATGGGGTTTTACCACGAGGTGCGTGAAATACAATGATGTAGCCACGTGTCGTATTGAACAACCATTTAATAATGAAACGATATAATTTTATATTACTCATTAAAAATGAGAAAATACAGATACAATATAATTTGCATTTGTAGAAGCTTAAAATAAATATAAGTTCAAAAAAAACACGATTGCCGAACTAGGAGCCCAGGCATCTCATTTCATGAACCCAAAAACGTGTATAGTTGATCAATGAAACCCATGGACATGATGCATCCTAATTCCTAATGTACACCTTAGTGACATGAGAAAGACATCCTAAAAATAAAAAGTGTCAACGCAACGGTTGGTTAGCTCAGGTTTGTAGGTAAATAACGTTCAAGTACCAACAATGCAATCAAAGTATATCAGTAGATTCCCCATCCAAATCCATGCTACAAATAGCACTCGAAACCGAACTTGACTATTGTGTATGTTGTTGCCTTTCCGCCATGTCTTACCAAACAATGCTAACGTGTTATGACAATTCACGCCGGTTTTACCACCTCCAATCATGTTAACGTGACCAGCCGGGTGGGTTTGTCAGACCTAGTCGTACTACTCAAATTTCTTCGTATATCCCATATACTAACAGTCAGAGAATGTAAGACTTTCAAGTTTGATAATTTATGCACTACGGTACGCATGTTATAGCATTACAAGGTCCAAAAGAAAAGGTTTGTATGTATGCATTCTCCATCAAAAGGAAAAATATGTAAAAGAGAGGGGTCATGAAACTCACCTTAGAGTTACGTGCCAAAGGAAATAACAAATATGAACAAGGTGTCCCACTATCGGTTACCTATTAAAAGTTAAGCTATAAGTGCGTGGTCATGCAACTTGACAAAGCCCAAGTGTCCGACAATCTCAACGTCCAAAGTTCACGTAATGACTAACAATGCAACAAGTTTGACCAGATGACCTGTTTGTTATTACATTAATGTCATGAGTTAAATAAAGTTTTTACATAATTCATACATCAAGTACTGATCAAATAAACAAGCATCTCATCACATACCACTTATACATATTCTGAATTTACAAGGCAGATTTTAACATGAAAAGACGTATTTTATTAACTAATCAAATCATAGAGTTTAATCATGAAACGTTTACCACAGTACCCTACATGCATTAGGTTTCTCAAACTATTTATTATAATATTCCAATGTGAACAAAATTTCAACTATCATAGAAAGGTACATGCAGTTACAACAATGCACAACATAAAGTTTCAAGTTGGTTAAGCAACAAAACTCAATCAATTAAAGAAAGGCCAATTGGGTTAGCTTCCTTAGTCAAAATATGAAATTCCATAAGTGTAACCAACAAATTTGGAGTTGTCAATAAGAAGGTATGGCACTAGGAATCAAGGTCAGTGGAACCATTCCTATAACAGCCTTGGCATATAATCTTGTAAATTTACAAAAACTGTCAACCACTCGTTCAATAATTACAACCCCTAGATTTATGAAAACTAGACTCAAATTAATACAACCTAGAAAAAAAAATCGAAAAAATTCATTTATCATCAAGCTAAAGCAACAACAATAAACGAGAAGGAATTTCTTACAAACTATTATCATCATAAACACATACAAAAACATGCTTACGACATCCCTAGGGTTTATAATCAATCACATATCATCAAACACATGATTCATCCAATCATGTCAAGAACAAGAGATTAAGCATGTAAACAAGCATCATACATTAAAGACTTACGTGAATCGATTTCTAGATGAAAGATATGATCTCTAGCCCTTCCTATGCCCCAAGAATCTTATAATTCACCCCAAAATGTGTGTGTGTGTGTGTGAGTGTTTAAGAATGGTCCAAAGTGATGTTGAGGCTCTATGGTTTCAGAAATCGGTATTAATCAAAATTACCCTATCTACCACTCGCTCGCATGGCGTAAACTGTGAAGCATATCCATTTCACGATCGTGACATGTTAAGTAATAATGTTTTAGTTTTTAAACTAATAATATTATAAAAAAAGGGGTCAATTCATGCAAGCATATAACATAGCACATAACAATTATATTATTCGAACTTATTAACATGACCGGGTTCGACATTAATCACCAATGCGTAAGGACAGACTCGTGTGATGCTTGTACAATAACCGACACAGTTAATTATTCCTGATAAAGTGAGCTGCATGAATGGTTAAATGATAACGGAGTTTGCGTTAACGGTGTTAACCTGAAATTTTCGGTTGTCATTGCAGAATGGTGTCTCACATACAAAATAGACTAACACAATGAGGCCTAGTTCCCTATTTATAGACTATTGAGCCGGTCCGGTTCAATGAGTCACCACTCGTGAAGAAACACGTGTTCTTTCGCATAGATCCACGAAGATTTGCATACGCCATCCTCTAGTTTCCCATAATGGAATTAGACCAGATTCACATACTCTATCATGAAAACTCTTAGGCTTTCTTGATATGTTCGCTAACTTGTGCGTTCGCAGTTTCGTACGGAATATCTGCAAAACTAGCGAGTTCCTAAGAAACTTCATGAAACCTCATTAATTCTTAAAATCTTTATCTTAGTAATCTTCAATCCATTGAAAACCTTAAGGATCGATTATTTGATAATATCATCATCATCCTAGAAATCAATAGAGGGAAACTATGTCTGATATATATTGTAGCCTTTCTAAATGTTGGTTTAAGTGGGAAGGATGGCTTACATGTTAGAGTTACCTATATACATCCATGTCACAATTGTTCCAAAAACACTCTTTTTTAAGTCTTCAAGTTTGGGTTTGGGGTTCTGATAGAAAATTAGTGTGGAATTAAAGATCCAATCTTTATATGTGTTTATGCATAAAAACTTTAAATCTAGTCTTTGGAAGATAAAAATCGACTTGAACGTAAAAATTAGGTTTCCAATAGAAAAAGGGAGGGCTAGTTGTTGAAGATATCATATGTGTAACAACTCAGATTTTTCGCTTAATTTATTAATGTCTAATACTTGACCAGTTTAACTTTCTTAAGCCTCAATCCTTTGGGTATATAATCATATTTGATTCTCCAAGATCGTTTACAACCTAAAATCGACTTATAACAACTAGTTAATTAGGAAACTGATCATGATTTGATTCAATATTCTAATTCAACTAGGCCAGCCCATATACACGTGTAAATCGGTATATAAACATAGTAATTAAACCAGAGGATATCATCCTTATCCTCTATCGATCATTAACCCCAAACAAATCACTTCTATTTCGATCTGTAAGTATTTTTTAAGATGCTTATTTGGCCACCGGCTACCGTGTCCTCAATCACACTCAATTCGGAACTAATGGAGGTAATTAAACTCTGACTCATGATCGTTTTAATCCATTTTACAATAATCCTAATGTTAATTAAACGAACATAAAGCAGATTGATCTAATTCAGAAGCTAGGGTTTAAAATCCATATTGGGTTTTTATCAATTTTCATATTTAATATTTTGTTCTTAATTAATAACCAACTGACACACCAGCGACACACCAGCTAAGTTGGCTGGTGTGTGTCTTAAAACGCTGAGCTGGCTGTCCACGCGGGTTCGAATCCGGCAGAAGCCGTTTTGACTAATTTTTATTTTTTTTAATTGTTTTATTTGTTTAAATGATTTTTAAATTATTTATAGTTAATATTAAATATAAAATAAATATTATTTTATTAAACTGACACCATTAAGTTGACGTTTCTTGTAAGTTTATCCCGTTACAACCTTCGTATATATTTATTATGTGTGTGTGTGTGTTATTTTTAAACAAAAATATAACAAACGTATTAAACGTGTTAACTATATTTTTATCATTAGAGTTTCATTAATGATTCGGAAATACATATTTATTTATATATTATTATGATAATCATTTATTTAAACGTTTGTATTAGATTGTTTAATATATTACAAGTTATATTTATCTAATAGCATTGTAATTATTTAAACATTTATTTATTTAAAATTTATATAATTGTATTTTATATCTCATAATCTATTTATTTATAAATTGTATATTATATCAAGTATAACTAATGGTATTTTATAAATAATGATTCTCGTAAATAAATGGTAAATAATAATATTGTTTTTGTAATAACAATAACTGTAGAGATCAATCGTACAATCCATAACATACTAATCACAAACATAACTCCATTCACATCGAAATCCTAAATTCATTATTCTTATTATATCATTTATAATTAACTTATAATATTATATTATTTATTTTGGAATCCTTGACGGTAAATCTTGAAGGGTTTAGCATTCTCACATCCTCACTTGTATTTGGTACATCTAATCAGGTGAGTAATCACTCCCCTATTTTACTTGTTTTCAAATGTTTTGAGGACTTATGCGTACCTACTAGTAATCGTTTACATACTATATCATACTATCAAATGCAAAGTTTTAATATTTGTGTCGTGTATCAATTAAATGACAACGTGCTACTTTCTAATTGTTTATGTGTTTATTTATTTTGTATTATATCAATTCAGAGAGGTCCATCATTATATTATATCACATCATGTCGTAGTGGTTGGTGTCCGATCACATGAAAATGGTTTCACCAATAACTC
Organism: Bidens hawaiensis; assembly: GCF_021521415.1. Taxonomy (NCBI): domain Eukaryota; kingdom Viridiplantae; phylum Streptophyta; class Magnoliopsida; order Asterales; family Asteraceae; genus Bidens; species Bidens hawaiensis. Next base: position 80,698 of record NW_027500364.1, read on the forward strand.
AATTATTCTACCATGGTAACCAACGCCCGATTTGCATGGAAATGGTTTAGCCCGCATATTATTATTTGTTTGCAAAATTTACATGCTATGATTTGATTGTTTATACTCACAAATAACAGTTTAGCTGTTTTCTTATATAACTTATTGTTAGTGTCAAAACTAGTGATTTTCTCACTCAACCTCGTGTTGACAAACCTATTCTATTTTGTACGCATTTGCAGGTTATCAGGTTGGATTGTTTACAAGGTAAAGAACACTTAGTGATGACCTTTAGGTTAAAATTTATCAAGATGGTTTAGATTTGTTTTGTAATGTTCTATGAATTGGCGTACGTGTTTGTAAATTGTTTATTGAAAATAATTAATTAGATATTGTCACCTTACAATTGCATGATAGTACCTTATGAGTTGTGAACCAAAGTTCGAGCCCCGACATTTCCGTCTTAGGTTGGGGTGTGACAATCTACCAAAAATTGGGTTTGCAACCAGTAACACTTTACCTAACGATAGGGACACTCGATGGTGACGACGCTGATCCCGAGATGTTACCAATAATTAGCGACAATATTTCTTAGCGACGCATGGAGTGTCGATATTGAGAATGCGAGTGCCGACAGTGCCACTAGAGGATCAATAACGCTTGGTGACTCATGCTGTGAGATGACACTCGAAAGACCTAATGAAAGATAGGTGGTAGTTCTCGCGACAGTCATACGACCAAAGTACCATCAACATTAGTTACGACACTGTCTAGCGACAATGACGTCGACACTATCGCCGACGGATGCTATTTTTTACACAGGCTTACGTCTTAACCGTTATGCAGATTGTGTGACGCTCGTTCTAGCTTAGCCTACTTTAGTACCAGCTGATTTCCAGCAAACAAGTGAGTTCTAGATCCTTTTTTATGTTTTTTTGAGTGATGTACTTACACGAATGGAATAGTGTAAATGTTAATGAAAGTTTGTTTTTTAAGCTAAAGCAAACAATCTAATCAAATGTTTTACCCCCTAGTATGGGTATGTATTTAGCTCTTTACATTTTAGGCCCCTCATATGGGCATGAATTTGGCAGCACCTTTTGTAGTGTGTTTTGGCAATTGTAATTTCAAATGTAAGACTTTGGTCATGTCACTGTCGGTGAAGTTTGAAGTACAGATAAATTAAATTGATATCATAAATGTAGTTTCTATAAATTAGATTTATATATGAAGTTAATGAAGTTATTATGAATATTTTATGCTTTAGGCACGCAATTGGTAAACAACTAAAAACTAAATCTTTTCAAGTGTTGATGAATGACAATGATGTTATTATACATCTTTTTAGCATCAAATATTCTTTAAAAACTGCAACTTCTATCAGACAATATAGTTCAAATAGGTACTTATCATGTTAAAATGAATTTTCAGGTAAATCCAAGCCTCAAACAAAGAAACGAATGAAAAGCCAAATAAAAATCAAAGAAAACCTCAGAAAACATCGAAACACGCCCCCCATGACTCATGGAACACGCTCCCATGCTTTCCCGTGCAAGTAAAGACAAACATCTGCAAGAAAAGACAAAATACTGGACAGCTGGACATGGGGCCGTGCCTCAGAAGACATGGGGTTGTGGTCACCTTTCAGAAAAGACAAAGAA